>NC_089593.1:7195849-7372924 GCF_019320115.1 Miscanthus floridulus | reverse complement strand
GAAATGGCTCCGTCGTGGCTTCCTGAGCTTCTGAGTCGTATTATAAGTACCAAGACGCCGTCATCGTCGTTTTTCTTCTTCCTTTGTTTTCACCACCGCTGTTGTCATCGCTCCAACAAGCTCGCATCGTCTCCCCAGCGCCGTTGCCATCTCGGTAAAGGCCGTCCTAGTTCCGTCTTTTCCTTGCGAATCCAGCCAGCTAACATTAGTCACCGGAAATTGCCAAGAATCCGCTGTCCACGTCTTTCTTCCTCGCGGTCGGCAACTTCACCGCCGCGGGCGTGTCATCGTGGCCAGAGCTCTCCGGTGAGCCGTTGTCCATAATCAGTGTACTTACGGCTTCGTCTCGATGCTGTAGTACTTAATCAGTTGTTGTTTACTCATTTTGATCACTGCAGTCGCCGGTTCTCCCTCACCGACGATCTTTGCTCCGCCGTGATCACCGTAGTCGTCATCACGCCTCTCCGTTGCTCCTTCAACCCTGCTCGTTGCTCAGTCGTGTTCGGGGTGAGGTGCTGAACCCTTCTGTGCTTAGTGTTTAACCTCTATCATGCTTGTGTCACCAGTGTAGTGCGGTCGTGCCATCGTGCCGCCATGGTCATCGCTGTGCTCGGTCCAGTATGGAATTGGAGTGGTGTATCAGCTAGTGTAGTGGTCGGAGAGTTCACCGTAGTGGTCGGAGAGTTCACCGTAGTGGTCGGAGAGTTCACCATAGTGGTCGGATAGTTCACCGTAGTGGTCGGAGAGTTCACCATAGTGGTCGGAGAGTTCACCATAGTGGTCGGAGAGTTCACCATAGTGGTCGGATAGTTCACCGTAGTGGTCGGATAGTTCACCATAGTGGTCGGAGAGTTCACCAAAGTGATCGGTGCTGGCGTGGTCACATCAGTTACGAATATGGTTTGGTTAGTTTGGTTTGTAACTGTACTGCGAAGGAAAATTGTATCCAATTTATTAATTTTTGCATCCATCATCGAGCATCATGTTTCGTATTCCGCATCATGTTAAACATGGCATTGTTATTACGTGTAGTGAACGAAGGTGAAAACGTGGTAGTTAATCAAGTGGTCGAGGAGGTTAATCCATCTGTTGAGGTCGGATCGAATACTTGTGTAACGTCGCAGGAGCCGGACTTTTCCGTCAACGAAGGCAAGCCCCGGATGCATACAACCCTACCTTGTGTTTTACAAATTAATTTCACTTTTGCTTTCCGTTACTGCATTAAGTGATGAGGGGTTAAGTAAGAGCCTAATTGGTGCATTGCCGACCTTGTTATTCCATATTTACCATATTACCAGTTTTAAATTCGTATATGCCTAGTCTTGCTTAGCTATGCATAGAACGATGAAAGTCAGGTGATTATCTGTCACCTGCAAGTTTTAAATGGAACATTGGTCAATATTGTTAACGTGTGATATGGGAATGTGGAGTAATAAATCTAGACCGGGCGGACTCGGTGTGTGTGAGCCACAAGACATGGAGGTCTTGTGAGCGGGTTCTTTCCGCCTGTGTCAATTAAGGCACGTCCGTTGTTGAATTGCATGAGGTGAGAATTTGTAGTACTAACCACATACTCCGGTAAGCCTGAACTTGGCAATTCTATTATGAGAATGGCTACTCGCGCACTGGGAGTGGAGAGATGGCGGGAATAGCGTGTACCCTCGTGGCTTGAATGTGGCCGGATTTGAGGTGTGCTGTGTTCTCGGGTGGCACGGACCCGTTCTTGTTTTAGAGGATCCGAGGGTAGGTTGATATATGTGAGTCGGGGACCTGCATATGTCGTGTGGTCTGGAATTCCCAGCTGGGTTATAATCGGTTCGAATCGTCGTTGCTCCTCGGTTAAGGAGACTCAACTCACTGTTCATCATCGTAGTATTAATAATAGGAACTTGAATAAGGCTTGTGAAGGTGTTGGATATGAAGTTTCATGATCTCAACACGGATCGTGTCAGCTTTGTATATGATCTTATGAAGTTTTCTATATAAAGAATTTTGTTAAAAGAGCTTTTACGCAAAAGAACTTGATTATTGTGGAAGCCATACCTTGAATCCCTGAGCCTGCATTCCTGAGTTCTATCAGTTTTATTTCGGTTAAGTCTTGTTGAGTACTTTTGTACTCAGGGTTCGTTGACCCTTGTTGCAGGTGAGCCTCATGAGCAGATCTATTTTGGATCGTGCTGCATGACTATCATTCGTTCTGACGATGAGAAGTAAATGTGTGATCCTTGGGCAGGATGTTTATTTTGTGTGATAAGTTTATGTTAATTATGCCACTCCACTACTACTATGGTTTGTAATAATTATCGAACTTAGTTTGTAAGGTTTGAAACAACTGGTTTGTAAACTATATTATCGTAAGACTTCCACTGTGTTTACTCTGGTTTTGATATTTGAATAAAAGTTGTAATACTGCAATGACTCTGTAACGTGATCCTGCTCGGAAATCGTGGATGATTCGGGGTTCCACGGGGACACCCGACAGTCTTCTTAAGTTACTAGGAACATATGCATAGTCGTCAGAGGTCGTTGGACAGTGACAGGTGCATGTGGGTCCTATAATTTAGGAGGTTCTGCCACAGAATGGTATCAGAGCAATCGTTACAAGGTTTTGTTGTATTGTTTTACAAAAACTTCAAAATGATTTGGGATGACTAAATTTAACTTGATAATTTGGTCCATATTGCTTCTGACTTATCTTATTTCTTTCTCACCATTCCCTATTTGATTAAAAGGTTTTTGTGTGGTGGAGTAGTAATCATACTATGCCCTATATAAAAATAAATGTTGTTTATGTGCATTATAAACTTTGATGTTTTGTTCGTAAGAACGATGCATGCATCATGAATAATTCACTCGTTACTTCCTTCACCTCTTAGTCTGGAGTTGAGTAGTGAGTCTGGTTTGAGGAATGGAATCCATCTTAGCTACTTTTTGGATTTTGATCAAATGGTCTTACTTGGATTAAATTGGCTTCCTACAGTATGGCTCGTGCCAAGATGATGCCCCGTAAGTCCACCGGACCCAAAGGAGTTCCTCGTCACCAACTTGCCCCTAGAAATGATGGTGCTAGCAGTAGCAGTACTAGGCCTGATCCCCAGGCAGAGATACTGAGAGTTTCTATGGAGTTAGCACAATCTACTAGAGATAGGGCTTTGGATGTTATACAAATAGGAGAATTACAGGGTCAATTGAGGCATCTCACCACCGCGCATAGGAACTGCGAAAGCATGTTGGTTCGTACGGTGGAAGGAAGAAATGAAGCTTGGCACAGGGAAAATGTAGCTAGAGCTAGAACTCATGAGCTAGAATTCTATGTAGAAGATTTAGAAGAACATAATACTTATCTACATGAGGAAGTTCATAGGCTTAGCAATCTACTAAATCCGAATCATGAGCCTCAAGCTGATGCCATGGACCCCGGTGTCATCCTTGCCGATGATGATGAATCGGGAGAGGAAGAAGAAGAAGAAGATCCTGAAGAATTAGTAATGATCGATGAAAGTGATGATGAAGGCGGTAATAATTCCGGAATGGATACCGAGCCTGAAGTTTGAAGAAATTGAGGAAAAGAGTAGAGTTGTATAATAGTAGCTCTAGTTAAGTTATGTAGTTCTGTTTTCGTACTCGTGGGTTTGTTTGTACATTAGTAAACTCTATATAAGGTGTCTAGAGTAAGCTTTGGTACAATTCAATAAAGACATGTGAATAAAGTTTGGTTTGTTATGAGCAGATGCATCGTACACGGGTTCGTTTATTCCGGGAACTTCATAAGATGAGGACGGTATTCCAGATCCGCCACCAGTTCCAACCAATTTAGCTGACGCTATAACTGCACTTGTCAATGTGATGGCTAAAAATTCTCGTTTGCTTCATGAGATGGCTCAGAGTAATCAGAATCAGATGTACGGAAACCGTGGACGCCACCATAACCGACAGGAGGCTACATATGTTGATTTCACAGACACAAGACCCCCGGTGTTTACCAAGGCAGATGAACCATTGGAGGCTGATGACTGGCTTCGAACCATGGAACAGAAATTTGACCTTATCCCATGCACGGAGTATCAGAAACCTACGTTTGCCGCCCAACAACTTAGAGGAGCAGCAAGTGCTTGGTGGGCAAACTTAGTGGCTATGCAACCTGCTGGCATTCCAATAACTTGGGCTAAGTTCCGTACTGCCTTCAGAGCCCATTATATCCCTGAAGGAGTGATGGCTATGAAGCTAGATGAATTCCTTGCTTTGAAACAAGGAGATCAAAGCGTGATGCAGTATGTGGGAAGATTTAATCATCTGTCCCGATATGCATCCGAACATGTCAATACTGATGCCAAGAAGAAGAAGTGGTTTATGAGAGGCCTGAATACCAAGTTGCAGACTATGATGACCACTTGCACCAATGTTACTTATCATGAGGCAGTAAATATTGCAATTGCTTCAGAGTCAAAGTATCGGCAGCATAAGGAGCTCAAAAAGAAAAAGAGTGTGCCGTCTGGATCTTTTGGAGGAAATCAGAAGAGGCAGAGGGTGATTTATCATCCAGTACAGCATAATCGTCCTCCTTATCGTCCGCCGCAGTTCCAAGCTGGGCAACAGTCAAATGTCCGTCCTGCTATAACCTATCCGAATTCACAGTCAACCAATGCTCCTGGTGGCAATGCTCCAACATCCCAGGGTCACAACTATCCGTGCTACAATTGTGGAAGGACTGGTCATTTCTCTAGGGAATGTCCATATCCTAGACAGGCTAATCAAAATTATCAGAAGGCTCCTGCCAATCAACAACAGGGTCAGGCACCAAACAAGAACCACAATCCGAATGCTCAGAAGGGCAAAGATGAGAGGAAGACAGGACGGGTGTTCTATATTCAAGCTGGAGAAATTCCGAAAGGGGAGCCAGTGATGATGGGTATGTTTCCTGTTGCCAATCACCCTGCAGTTATACTTTTTGATTCTGGCGCATCGCATTGATTCATCAATAGAACATTTGTCGTGAAGCATGAAATTTTGATTGGGGCAACAAAGGAAAGTTTCTTTATACAGTCGCCCGGGGGACGTCTGTGTACTAAGGAAATGGTATACCAGGTACCCGTAAACCTGGGTGGGCATATTTTTCCCACTACCATGATTATCCTTAAGGATCAGGATATAGATGTAATCTTGGGAATGAATTGGATGTATCATCATAAGGCTGTTATAGATGCTTTGAATAGGACTTTAAGAGTAAATTTGCCTGATAGTAATTCTCAACTTCTTATCCAACTTCCAACCCTAAGAAGATCAGTGGACAAGATTTGTGCAACTGCTGTCAAAGAGATTAAAGATATTCCGGTAGTGTGTGAATTTCCGGATGTGTTTCCTGAAGATTTACCCGATCTACCACCTGATAGGGATGTATAGTTCAATATAGAGTTACAACCTGGAACAGCTCCGATTTCTCGGAGAGCTTATAGGATGCCACCTAAGGAATTGGCCGAGTTGAAAACTCAGTTACAAGAATTGATTGAGAAAGGGTTTATCCAACCTAGTTCTTCACCTTGGGGATGTCCGGCAATTTTTGTGAAAAAGAAAGATGAGACCCTGAGGTTATGTGTTGACTATCGTCCATTGAATGAAGTGACCATCAAGAATAAGTATCCATTACCTCGGATAGATTTGCTTTTTGATCAATTGGCCGGAGCCAAAGTTTCCTCCAAGATAGATTTGAGATCAGGATATCACCAAATTAAGATAAAGCCTGAAGATATTCCTAAAACGACATTTACCACACGATATGGATTATATGAATACTTGGTAATGTCTTTTGGTTTGACAAATGCTCCAGCTCATTTCATGTATCTAATGAACTCAGTATTCATGCCTGAGCTAGACAAGTTTGTAGTGGTGTTTATTGATGACATTTTAGTATATTCCAAGACTAAGAAAGAACATGCGAAACATCTCAGAATTGTTCTAACCCTCTTAAGAGAACATCAACTATATGCCAAGTTCAGCAAGTGTGATTTTTGGCTTAAGGAAGTGTAATTTCTTGGACATATCTTGTCAGCCGAAGGAGTTGCAGTTGATCCCAGCAAAGTGAAAGATGTGCTTGATTGGAAACCGCCAACCACAGTTCATCAAGTTCGGAGTTTTCTGGGATTGGCGGGGTATTACCGTCGGTTTATTCCAGATTTCTCAAAGATATCAAAGTCCATAACTGAATTGTTGAAGAACCAAGTTAAGTTTGTCTGGTCAGCAGATTGTGAGGAGGCTTTCCAGACTTTGAAGAGACTGTTAACCACTGCACCAGTATTAGCCCAACCTGACATTGAGAAGCCATTTGATGTTTATTGTGATGCTTCAGGTATTGGTATTGGATGTGTGTTGATGCAAGAAGGCCGAGTTATTGCCTATGCATCCCGGCAACTTAAGCAACATGAAGAACATTATCCGACTCATGACTTGGAATTAGCAGCTGTGGTTCATGCTCTAAAGATTTGGCGGCATTACCTGCTTGGTAATACGTGTCATATGTATACAGACCACAAAAGCTTAAAGTATATCTTCACTCAGTCAGAGTTAAACATGCGACAAAGAAGATGGTTAGAACTGATTAAGGATTATGATTTGGAAGTATATTATCACCCTGGTAAAGCAAATGTAGTTGCAGATGCCCTCAGTCACAAAAGTTATTGCAATTGTCTAACAGTGAAAACAATGGGTTTGAATTTATGTCAAGAAATGGAAAAGTTGAATGTAGAAGTAATTCAACAAGGAAGTTTGACCAACATAATTGTTGAAGCCACTATTCGAGATCAAGTTATTGCTGCTCAGAAGGAAAACAAGGGTATAGCCTATATCAAGGAAAGAGTCAGAAAGGGAAAAGCGGAATGCTTCAGCATTGATGATGAAGGTGTGCTTTGGTTCAAGGATCGCCTGGTGGTACCAAAAGTTCCTGAGTTGCGGCAGTCAATTCTAGATGAGGCACATGCTACTAGGTTATCAATCCATCCGGGAAGTAACAAGATGTACCATGATTTGAAGCAAAGATTCTAGTGGACTAAAATGAAAATAGAGATTGCTAGATACATAGCAAAGTGTGACACTTGTCAAAAGGTGAAAGCTATACATTTGAGGTCTGCTGGGGAATTACAACCATTACCTATTCTATCTTGGAAGTGGGAGGACATAAGTATGGACTTTATTGTTGGTCTACCCAAGACATCAAAGGGATTTGACTCAGTATGGGTTATTGTAGATCGACTCACTAAGTCAGCACATTTTCTTCCAGTCAAAACAATATATCCTACGATCCAATATGCCAAAATGTACTTAGCAAGAATCATGAGTCTCCATGGAATACCCAAGACTATTGTGTCAGATAGGGGTACACAGTTTGTCTCCAATTTTTGGAAACAATTGCATTCTTCATTGGGTACCAAACTTCTGTATAGTACAGCTTATCATCCGCAGACTGATGGACAGACTGAAAGAGTTAATCAAGTACTTGAAGATATGTTAAGGTGTTGTGTCCTTAACTATTCCAATAAGTGGGATGAATGCTTACCTTTGGCTGAGTTCTCATACAACAATAGTTATCAGGAAAGCATTAGAATGGCTCCATTTGAAGCACTTTATGGTCGTAGATGCAGGACATCATTGAGTTGGTCTGAGCCTAGAGAAAGACGGTTCTTTGGAGTTGACCTTGTGAAAGAAACAGAAGACAAGGTTAGGCAAATACAAAATAATTTGAAGATAGCTCAATCTCATCAAAAGAGTTATGCGGATAGAAGACGGAGACCATTAGTATTTAACAAAGGAGATTTTGTATATCTGAAAGTGTCACCAATGAAGGGAGTTACCCGTTTTGGTGTTAAAGGAAAGTTGGCGCCTCGATATATTGGACCATATCAAATTTTGGAAAGGTATGGAAAAGTAGCATATCGCTTGAAATTACCTGAACATCTCGCAGCTGTGCATGATGTGTTCCATGTTTCTCAATTGAAGAAGTGTCTCCGAGTGCCTGAACAGAATGTTGAAGTTGAAGGAGTGGAACTAGAACCTGATTTAACTTATTCTGAATATCCTATCCGATTGTTAGATCAGAAAGATCGTGTTACTCGAAGACGGACAATCAAGTTCTATAAAATACAATGGAATCAACATTCAGAAGAGGAAGCTACTTGGGAATCAGAAGATTACTTGTTAGAAAAGTTTCCCGAATTTTTAGCGTCAATATAGAATCGAGTAATGTTAATCGAGCTTGGTAGTACAAGTTGTGTTTTGTAAAAGGGACCTCAGCTGTTTTATAGACAGAGTTTGTATGTGTTCTCGCGACACATTTCCTTTTCCATTACTTACCCTATGGCTTTGAATCTCGGGGCGAGATTTCTTTTAGGGGGAAGGATTGTAACACCTCGAGTGTTTAAAATACTAAAACCTGACATGTCATCATATGCATTGCAAAGCATTTGGCATTGGGTGAAAACTTTGAGATACATACAATAAAACAAGTTTATATTCATGTGGTATGTGTTGAATTGTATTGTTTGACTTAAATGCAAGGTTGGTTTGGATTTTGAATTTTTCGAGAAAACCCCGCTTTTCGACATTTAAATCCTACCCTAAAAATCCATTTCAAAATCTAAGCATATTTTGGGGTTGGGCCCAAAAGCAAAAGTGTAGAGCTTGGCAAGTTATACAAAGTTTGTTTTTGGAGTTTTTCAAGTTGTTTAGAAAAATTTGGGAGTAATTTGAGTTTCAAACTGGATGGCAATTTTGTAAATTCGTTGAACAGTATTCACCGCTCTTGCTACATGGCCGGCGACCGTCTTCGGCGTTCCAGGTGTGTCATGGCCGTCCTTGATGTCGCGCTGGCACGGAAATGGCTCTGTCGTGGCTTCCTTGAGCTTCTGAGTCGTATTATAAGTACCAAGACGCCGTCATCGTCGTTTTTCTTCTTCCTTTGTTTTCACCACCGCTGTTGTCATCGCTCCAACAAGCTCGCATCGTCTCCCCAGCGCCGTTGCCATCTCGGTAAAGGCCGTCCTAGTTCTGTCTTTTCCTTGCGAATCCAGCCAGCTAACATTGGTCACCGGAAATTGCCAAGAATCCGCTGTCCACGTCTTTCTTCCTTGCGGTCGGCAACTTCACCGCCGCGGGCGTGTCATCGTGGCCAGAGCTCTCTGGTGAGCCGTTGTCCATAATCAGTGTACTTACGGCTTCGTCTCGATGCTGTAGTACTTAATCAGTTGTTGTTTACTCATTTTGATCACTGCAGTCGCCGGTTCTCCCTCACCGATGATCTTTGCTCCGCCGTGATCACCGTAGTCGTCGTCACGCCTCTCCATTGCTCCTTCAACCCTGCTCGTTGCTCAGTCGTGTTCGGGGTGAGGTGCTGAACCCTTCTGTGCTTAGTGTTTAACCTCTATCATGCTTGTGTCACCAGTGTAGTGCGGTCGTGCCATCGTGCCGCCATGGTCATCGCTGTGCTCGGTCCAGTATGGAATTGGAGTGGTGTATCAGCTAGTGTAGTGGTCGGAGAGTTCACCGTAGTGGTCGGAGAGTTCACCGTAGTGGTCGGAGAGTTCACCGTAGTGGTCGGATAGTTCACCGTAGTGGTCGGAGAGTTCACCATAGTGGTCGGAGAGTTCACCGTAGTGGTCGGAGAGTTCACCATAGTGGTCGGAGAGTTCACCATAGTGGTCGGATAGTTCACCGTAGTGGTCGGAGAGTTCACCAAAGTGATCGGTGCTGGCGTGGTCACATCAGTTACGAATATGGTTTGGTTAGTTTGGTTTGTAACTGTACTGCGAAGGAAAATTGTATCCAATTTATTAATTTTTGCATCCATCATCGAGCATCATGTTTCGTATTCCGCATCATGTTAAACATGGCATTGTTATTACGTGTAGTGAACGAAGGTGAAAACGTGGTAGTTAATCAAGTGGTCGAGGAGGTTAATCCGTCTGTTGAGGTCGGATCGAATACTTGTGTAACGTCGCAGGAGCCGGACTTTTCCGTCAACGAAGGCAAGCCCCGGATGCATACAACCCTACCTTGTGTTTTACAAATTAATTTCGCTTTTGCTTTCTGTTACTGCATTAAGTGATGAGGGGTTAAGTAAGAGCCTAATTGGTGCATTGCCGACCTTGTTATTCCATATTTACCATATTACCAGTTTTAAATTCGTATATGCCTAGTCTTGCTTAGCTATGCATAGAACGATGAAAGTCAGGTGATTATCTGTCACCTGCAAGTTTTAAATGGAACATTGGTCAATATTGTTAACGTGTGATATGGGAATGTGGAGTAATAAATCTAGACCGGGCGGACTCGGTGTGTGTGAGCCACAAGACATGGAGGTCTTGTGAGCGGGTTCTTTCCGCTTGTGTTGATTAAGGCACGTCCGTTGTTGAATTGCATGAGGTGAGAATTTGTAGTACTAACCACATACTCCGGTAAGCCTGAACTTGGCAATTCTATTACGAGAATGGCTACTCGCGCACTGGGAGTGGAGAGATGGCGGGAATAGCGTGTACCCTCGTGGCTTGAATGTGGCCGGATTTGAGGTGTGCTGTGTTCTCGGGTGGCGTGGACCCGTTCTTGTTTTAGAGGATCCGAGGGTAGGTTGATATATGTGAGTCGGGGACCTGCATATGTCGTGTGGTCTGGAATTCCCAGCTGGGTTATAATCGGTTCGAATCGTCGTTGCTCCTTGGTTAAGGAGACTCAACTCACTGTTCATCATCGTAGTATTAATAACAGGAACTTGAATAAGGCTTGTGAAGGTGTTGGATATGAAGTTTCATGATCTCAACACAGATCGTGTCAGCTTTGTATATGATCTTATGAAGTTTTCTATATAAAGAATTTTGTTAAAAGAGCTTTTACGCAAAAGAACTTGATTATTGCGGAAGCCATACCTTGAATCCCTGAGCCTGCATTCCTGAGTTCTATCAGTTTTATTTCGGTTAAGTCTTGTTGAGTACTTTTGTACTCAGGGTTCGTTGACCCTTGTTGCAGGTGAGCCTCATGAGCAGATCTGTTTTGGATCGTGCTGCATGACTATCGTTCGTTCTGACGATGAGAAGTAAATGTGTGATCCTTGGGCAGGATGTTTATTTTGTGTGATAAGTTTATGTTAATTATGCCACTCCACTACTACCATGGTTTGTAATAATTATCGAACTTAGTTTGTAAGGTTTGAAACAACTGGTTTGTAAACTATATTATCGTAAGACTTCTGCTGTGTTTACTCTGGTTTTGATATTTGAATAAAAGTTGTAATACTGCAATGACTCTGTAACGTGATCCTGCTCGGAAATCGTGGATGATTCGGGGTTCCACGGGGACACCCAACAGTATTCTTAAGTTACTAGGAACATATGCATAGTCGTTAGAGGTCGTTGAACAGTGATAGGTGCATGTGGGTCCTATAATTTAGGAGGTTCTGCCACAGTATAGCAGGAGGGATTCTCCGTCGCTCGGAGGGTCTAGGATCGGGGGCTTTGTCAGAAGTAGTTTGACCATGTCAAGTGCCTCCTAGGCCTTGGATGTCCACTCGAAGTGGTCGGCTTTCTTCAGGAGCCGATAAAGGGGGAGTCCTCGTTCGCCGAGGCGCAAGATGAATCGGCTGAGGGCGGCGAGGCACCCTATGATTCGTTGAACCCCCTTTATGTTCTGAATCAGGCTCATCCTTGCGATGGCTGAGATTTTCTCCGGGTTGGCTTCGATGCCGCGCTCGGAGATGATGAAGCCGAGCAGCATACCCCTCGGGACCCCGAAATCACATTTCTCGGGATTGAGTTTGATGCCATTCGCCCAAAGTTTCGCAAAGGTTTGCTCGAGATCGGTAATGAGGCGGTCAGCCCGTTTGGATTTAACTACGATGTCATCGATGTAGGCCTCAACGGTCCACCCAATGAGGACCTCGAAGCATCTGAGCATACATCGCTGGTATGTTGCCCCAGCGTTCTTCAGACCAAACGGCATTGAAACATAGCATAACGATCCGAAGGGGGTGATGAAAGACATTGCGAGTTGGTCGGACTCTTTCATCGCAATTTGATGGTAGCCGGAGTACGCATCAAGGAAGCAGAGGGTTTCGCACCCTGAGGTAGAGTCGACTATTTGGTCTATGCGTGGCAAAGGAAACGGATCCTTTGGGCACGCCTTGTTGAGGCCCGTATAGTCAACACGCATCCTCCATTTCCCACTCTTCTTTCGTACAAGGACGGGATTGGCTAACTACTCTGGGTGGTGTACCTCCTTGATGAATCCAGTGGCCGACAATTTTGCTATCTCTTCACCGATGGCCCTGCGCTTTTCCTCGTCGAAGCGGCGCAGGCGTTGCTTCACTGGCTTGGAGCCTGGGTGGATTTTCAAGGTATGCTCGGCGACCTTCCTCAGAATGCCTGGCATATCTGAGGGATTCCACGCAAAGATGTCTTTATTGCCACGGAGGAAGTCGATGAGCGCGCTTTCCTATTCGGAGGAGAGCGTGGTACCAATGCGTACCGTCTTTGCCTCAGAGCTGCTGGGATCTATGAGGACCCCCTTGGAGCCCTCTACCGATTCGAACGACCCGGTTGATTTCTTCGCATCGGGCGCTCCTTCGGTGACCTCTTCCCTGAGGGCGGAGAGTTCCCCGGAGGCGACGATTGCTGTGGCATGGCTGCAGCACTCGACCTCGCACTCGTAGGCCCATTGGAAGGAGGCGCCAACGGTGATGACCCCGTGGGGGCCCAGCATCTTTAGCTTGAGGTATGTGTAGTTGGGAATGGCCATGAACTTCGTGTAACATGGTCGTCCTAAGATAGCGTGGAAGGTTCTGGGGAACCCAACCACCTCGAAGGTGAGGGTCTCAGTCCTATAATTGGACTGATGAAAGGTCCTAATGGCTAGAGGGGGCGTGAATAGCCTAATAAAAATTCTACAACAACACTTAACAAAATGGTTAGACAATTATGAGACGAAGCAAGTGTTGCGCTAGCCTACTCAAAATGCAAGCCACCTACCACAATTCTAGTTTAGATGATATATATCCACACAATAACTACAACTCTATATCAAGTTAGTGTGCTCTCAAAAGCTAACTAAAGAGCCACACCAATCAAACAAACAAGCTCTCACAACTAATTACTCTAGAGAGCTTGACAACTAGTTTGCGGTAATGAAAAGTATGAGCAAGATAGTTATACCGCCGTGTAGAGGAAGGAGCCAATTAATCACAAGGATGAATAACAATGAAGACCAATCACCTCGGAATCAAAATGATGAACACAATGATTTTTTACCGAGGTTCACTTGCTTGCCGGCAAGCTAGTCCTCGTTGTGGCGATTCACTCACTTGGAGGTTCACGCGCTGATTGGCTTCACACGCCAAACCCTCAATAGGGTGCCGCACAACCAACACAAGATGAGGATCACACAAGCCACGAGCAGTTTACTAGAGTATCTTTTGGCTCTCCGCCGGGGAAAGGTCAAGAACCCCTCACAATCACCACGATCGGAGCCGGAGACAATCACCACTCTCCGCTCGATGATCCTCGCTGCTCCAAGCCGTCTAGGTGGCGGCAACCACCAAGAGTAACAAGCAAAATCCGCAGCGAAACATGAACACCAAGTGCCTCTAGATGCAAACACTCAAGCAATGCACTTGGATTCAATCCCAATCTCACAAAGATGTTTAATCTATGATGGAAATGAGTGGGAGGGCTTTGGCTAAGCTCACAAGGTTGCTATGTCAATGCAAATGGCTAAGAGAGTGAGCTTGAACCGGCCATGGGGCTTAAATAGAAGCCCCCCACGAAATAGAGCCGTTGTAACCCTTCACTGGGCACAACTCGGGCTAACCGGACGCTCCGGTCAAGTTGACCGGACGCTAGACCTCAGCGTCCGGTCGCCCGATGTCAGCCACGTGTCTCGATCTCCACGGTCACATGAGTTGACCGGACGCTGTGCTATAACTGACCGGACGCTGAGCCTCCAGTGTCCGGTCATTTCAAGTAAGGTTCCATAAGTGACTTTTCACGACTGGACGCGTCCAGTCATGCTTGACCGGACCCTGCCAGCGTCCGGTCACACAGTGACAATTTTCTACGCTACCCGACAACACGACCGGACGCTGGACCCAGCATCCAGTCAGTCTGAGACCCAACGTCTGATCAGTGACCGACGCTGGCGTCTACGCTGCTACACTTGACCGGACGCTCCGGTCCCTCTGAGACCAGCGTCCGATCAGTACTATACCAGCAAGACTAACTCCATTTCACATCTAACTTCTTCACCCTTACTCAAGTGTGCTAACCACCAAGGATATGGACAAGTTTCATGAATTCCATATGGTAGCAATTGCTCCCCCTACATATGTGCTAAGAGTTTGGATTGTAGCTTGCACATATGTTTAGATAGGAAATATAGGAGGCAATGTCTACCAAATGATGCTAAGGTATAAAAGATGGACCTTTTAAGCGTGATACCAATCGGAGTGCACCATTATACCATCCTTAGCATCATGGTTAGCTAGATACCACTTGTAAACATTATGAAATAGATACCACTTGGAAATACACCTAAAAATAGATACCACTTGAAAATACAAATGCTTGGAAATGATATCACTAGATAACCTATGCATGCTAGATTTTCATATTTTCATTCAAACTTGCAACTAGCATACATCACACAAGCATGGATATTGAAATTTACAACTTGTTCCATGCAAGCAAACATATGAGATGCACATTCAAATGCATCATACAAGTTCATGAGCTTGCTCCCCCTACTTGTGTGCTCAAAATTTTCTTTGATCCCTTTCCTTTGTCATATCTCTCCCCCTATGTCAATTTCTCCCTTATCACTTATATCTTTGATTTTCTCCCCCTTTGTTGCCTTTATCTTTGTATACTATTCTCTCCCCCTTTGTCATTAATGACCACAAAGGTTTAAAAAGTAGATAATATTACTTGTAGGGTCGAGATTATCAATGTCAATCAATGGGGTGAGGATCATTTTCCCAAATTTTGGTTCAAACTAGAATATTTGCCAAAGATATTTAACTCGGTTTGATCCAAGGACAAGCTTCTTCACACCTCCAAATAAGGGTTATCTTGTACCATGTTGAGTTAAACACTTAGAACTTATTTTCTAGATCAAACACTAGGTTTACAAGCTCACAAACATGTCATATGCTACCACTAGATCAAGTCAAACATAGAAGCAATAGTGGTACCATATAATCATCAAATTCATTTGATTATCATGAATGAGCCTAATAAATGTGAGAAATGACTAGATGCACTAAACATGTCCTTAGCAAGGATGTATGCCATGCCAATCAACTTTACCTTGGATTGCTCGAAGGAGAGGCATGCCATATAAGTGGGGGGGGTGTATCAACACATATTTGAGAAATCCAATATGTTCAACTCATTCCTTAGCTTGCAAAACCTTTTCTCATCCAATGGCTTGGTGAATATATCGGCAAGTTGATCTTCGGTGCCTATACTCTCAATGCAAATGTCCCCTTTTTGTTGGTGATCTCTTATGAAATGGTGGCGGACATCTATGTGCTTTGTTCTTGCATGTTGAACCGGATTGTTTGTTAGCTTGATTGCACTCTCATTGTCACATAGCAATGGCACTTTCTTGAACTTGATTCCAAAATCACTCAAAGTGGCCTTCATCCAAAGTATTTGTGCACAACAACTACCGGTGGATATGTATTCGGCTTCGGCGGTTGATAATGCAACACTATTTTGCTTCTTTGATGACCATGAAACAAGTGATCTTTCGAACAATTGACATATGCCCGAGGTGCTCTTCCTTTCAACCTTGCATCCCGCATAATCCAAGTCGGAATAACCAACTAGCTCAAACTTTGCTCCTTTGGGATACCACAAACCAACATTTTGTGTATGCTTCAAGTACCTCAATATTCTTTTGTAGCCTTCAAATGACTTTCTCTTGGCGAGGCTTGAAATCTTGCACACATGCATACACTAAACATGACATCCGGCCTTGATACGGTCACATAGAGTAGGCTTCCAATCATAGACTGATACAACTTTTGATCCACCATATTGCCACTTGCATCACTATCCAAGTTGCCATTGGTTCCCATTGGTGTGCTAATGGCTTTGCTATCACTCATGCCAAACTTCTTGATCATGTCCTTGATGTACTTGCCTTGACTCATAAATGTACCATTTTTCAATTGCTTGATTTGAAGACCAAGGAAGTAACTCAATTCTCCAATCATGGACATCTCAAACTCATTAACCATCATTCTTCCAAACTCATCACAAAAATCTTGATTGGTTGACCCAAATATGATATCATCAACATAGATTTGCAACACAAATAGATCTTTTCCAATCTTCTTGATGAAAAGAGTAGTATCAACCTTGCCCATTGTGAAGCCTTTAGAGAGTAGGAAGTCCCTCAATCTCTCAAACTATGCTCTAGGTGCTTGCTTCAAGCCATACAAAGCCTTCTTCAACTTGTACACATGGTTGGGCTTCTCATCATCTTCAAAACCGGGAGGTTGCTCAACATATACTTCTTCATTGATGTAGCCATTGAGAAATGCACTCTTGACATCCATTTGATAGAGCTTGATGTTATGGGCACAAGCATAGGCTAGCAAGATTCTAATTGCTTCCAATCTAGCAACCGGGGCATATGTTTCTCCAAAGTCAAGACCTTCAACTTGTGTATAGCTTTGTGCTACCAATCTTGCTTTGTTCCTTACTACTATCCCATCTTGATCTTGCTTGTTTCTAAAGACCCATTTTGTTCCAATCACATTGTGTCCCTTTGGTCTTACTACCAATTCCCATACTTGATTTATTGTGAAGCTGTTCAATTCTTCATGCATAGCATTCACCCAATCAACATCATTCAATGCTTCATCTATCTTCTTTAGTTCAATGGATGACACAAAAGAGAAGTGCTCACAAAATGAAGCCAATCTTGATCTTGTTTGTACACCTCTTGAAATATCACCAATGATAGTGTCCAATGGATGATCTCTTGCAACATTGGTTGGTTGGAGGATTGGAACTTGATTGCTTGCACTTGCTTGATCATTGGGTTGAGATGATGTACTAGCCACTTGATCTTGTGCATTGTCATGAGAGCCACTTGTACTAGCTTGATTTGTATCATCTTGCACATTTGAGTTAGAGAGCACTTGCACTTGATCATCTTCATCATCATTCACTTGCCTAGGCCTCAATTCACCAATATACATGTTCTTCATGGCATTTGAAAGTTGAATGCCTCTAACATCTTCCAAGTTCTCATTCTCTACTTGTGAACCCTTGGTTTCATCAAATTCAACATCATGAACTTCCTCAAGAGTACCACTATCCAAATTCCAAACTCTATATGCTTTGCTTGTAGTGGAATATCCAAGTAGGAATCCTTCATCACATTTCTTGTCAAACTTGCCCAATCTAGTGCCTTTCTTCAAGATATAGCATTTGCAACCAAAGACCCAAAATGTGCAATGTTGGGCTTTCTACCATTCAAGAGCTCATATGGTGTCTTCTCTTTCAATTTGTGACAATAGAGGCGGTTGCTACAATAGCAAGCCGTGTTGATACCTTCGGCCCAAAAGGATTGACTCACATTGTATTCACTAAGCATAGACCTTGCCATATTAATGAGTGTTCTATTCTTTCTCTCAACAAGGCCATTTGATTGAGGTGTGTACTTGGCCGAGAATTGATGTATAATTCCAAATTCATCACATAACTCATCAATTCTAGTGTTCTTGAACTCACTACCATTGTCACTTCTAACTCTCTTGATGGTTGTTTCAAACTCATTGCGAATGCCTTTGACAAATGATTTGAATGTTGCAAATACATCACTTTTGTCCATTAGAAAGAATACCCATGTGTATCTAGTGTAGTCATCCACTATCACAAAGCCATATTTATTACTACCAATGCTAGTGTATTGTGTTGGCCCAAACAAGTCCATGTGCAATAACTCAAATGCTTTACTAGTGCTCATCATGCTTTTCTTAGGATGGGTGTTTCCAACTTCTTTGCCGGCTTGACAAGAGCTACAAAGCTTATCCTTTTCAAACACCACATCTTTCAAGCCTTTAACTAAGTCATGCTTAACCAATCTATTTAATTGTTTCATTCCAACATGACCAAGCCTTCTATGCCATAACCAACCCATGCTAGACTTAGTGAACAAGCATGTAGACAATCTAGCTTCACTAGCATTGAAATCAACCAAGTATAGATTCTCATATCTAAAGCCTTTGAAGATCAAGTTAGAGCCATCTACACTTATGATCTCTACATCATCTACCCCAAATATGCATTTGAATCTAAGATCACACAATTGAGCCACGAATAGCAAATTGAAATTCAAGATCTCTACTAGAAACACATTGGATATGCTCATATCATTGGATATTGCAATCTTACCAAGTCCTTTGACCTTGCCTTTGCCATTGTCACCAAATGTGATACTATCATAACCATCATTGCCATGTTGATTGAGTTGAACATTCTTGCATCACCGGTCATGTGTTGAGTGCACCCACTATCAAGAACCCAATGCCTTCCTCCGGCTTTATAATTAACCTACAAAAGAAGATCAATTCCTTTTAGGTACCCAAACTTGCTTGGGTCCTTGAAGGTTAGTCACTAAGCTCTTTGGTACCCAAATGGCTTTCTTCTTTGAGCCCATCCATGGTTTACCAATGAACTTAGCCTTCACACCATTTGTACCCTTAGTAAGCATATAACATGAATCAAGCTTTATGAAGGATACATTAGCATTTTTGCTCTTTGTTGGTGCATTCTTGCTCTTTGTGACCAACTTGCTTGCAACTAGTGCAAAACCGACCATTGTTCTTCACAAAACTAGTCTTGTGAGGAGCAAAGGCCGCTTTGCCTTTCTTGGGGGTATAGCCCAATCCCTCTTTATAGAGAGAAGCTCTTTGGCTACCCAAGCACATAAGCAAGCGGTCCTCACCACCATAAGCCTTAGCTAAGGTGTGAGTGAGCTTGTTAACATCCTTCTTGAGATTTTCATTCTCAACCACTAGTGAGGCATCACAAGTGAGACCATCACTACTAGATGAGGTGGAAGTGGAAGTACTACAAGAAGGGTTAGTGGGAGGAACAATGATAGGCATAGATAGTGATTCATCAATTATATCACAAGTTAAACCTACATTGCAAGTTTCAACATGCTTCTTTTTATCATTTTCATTAAGCAAAGAAGAATGAGCCTTTTCAAGCTTTTTGTGAGCCTTGCCAAGCTTCTCATGGGCTTCCTCTAGCCTCTCATGAGATGCATTGAGCTCATCAAGGGCTTGCTTAAGGGCTTTTACCTCCTTACGCAAGCTTTTGCATTCCCTTCTCTTAATGCCAAAATGTTCTCTAGCATCTTCTAGCATGTCAAATAATTCATCCTTAGTAGGTTCATCATCATCACTATCACTATCATTTTTATTTTCATTTTCATCATCATGTTCTTCATCACTTTCATCATCACAAGTTTGTACCTAAGTGGCCTTAGCCATGAAGCATGATGGAGTGTCGAAGAGAGAAGGCTTCTCATTGATTGCAATGCTAGCAAATGCCTCCTTCTTGGTGGTCTTGTCATCATCACTATCATCATCGTCACTTGAGGAGGCATCGCTATCCCAAGTGACCACATATGACCCACCCTTCTTCTTCTTGAAGGTCATCTTGTCCTTCTTCTCTTTATTTTCTTTCTTGTCCTTCTTCTTGTTCTTCTTGTCATCATCTTTTTCACTATTGTATGGACATTGAGCTATAAGATGATCCTTGCTTCCACAATTGAAGCACCTCCTTGACTCTTCTTTGTTCTTGGATGAAGACTTCTTTCTTCTAGCATGGTAGCCCTTCTTCACCATGAACTTGCCAAATCTCTTGACAAAGAGAGCCATCTTCTCATCATCATCATCATCCCACGAATCATCATCTTCACTTGATGTTTCTTGCTTAGCTTTGCCCTTGGATGATGTGGCCTTGAATGCCACACTCTTCTTCTTCTCATCCTTCTTCTCATCTTTCTTCTCCTTCTTTTCTTCTCATCATCACCTCTATAAGTGTCATCGGTCATTATGTCTCCCAACACTTGGTTTGGTGTCATAGTGTCCAAACCACTCCTCACTAGAATAGTGACCAATGTGCCAAATCTTGAGGGTAAGCATCTCAAGAACTTGTGGGAGAAGTCCTTGTCCTTCACCTCTTCTCCAAGTGCTTTGAGATCATTGATAAGCACTTGAAGCCTATGAAACATCTCCGGCACACTCTCATCCTCCTTCATCTTGAAGCTTGCAAATTTTTCTTTGAGGATATACGCCTTTGCACCCTTCATGGCTTGAGTGCCCTCGAATGATTCTTCCAACTTCTTCCAAGCCTCATGAGCCATCTCAATATTCTTGATTTGCTCAAATGCTCTTTCATCAATTGCATCATGAATGGCACTTAGAGCGATGTCATTGTTTTGGAGAAGAACTTCTTCGGCCGCGGTGGGATTTTCCGGATCATCAATCTCAATTTTGGTTTCTACCACCTTCCACACCTTTCTATTGATTGACTTGATATGTGTGGCCATCTTTGACTTCCAATAGGGATAGTTGGAGCCATCAAATTGGGGTGGCTTCTTGGTGTTGTTGATTTGAGCCATTTTAACACCGAATGTTGTTAAGCCTCAAATAACGGTGACCTCGGCTCCGATACCACTTGAAAGGTCCTAATGGCTAGAGGGGGGTGAATAGCCTAATAAAAATTCTACAACAACACTTAACAAAATGGTTAGACAATTATGAGGCGAAGCAAGTGTTGTGCTAGCCTACTCAAAATGCAAGCCACGTACCACAATTCTAGTTTAGATGATATATATCCACACAATAACTACAACTCTATATCAAGTTAGTGTGCTCTCAAAAGCTAACTAAAGAGCCACACCAATCAAACAAACAAGCTCTCACAACTAATTACTCTAAAGAGCTTGACAACTAGTTTGCGGTAATGAAAAGTATGAGCAAGATAGTTATACCGCTGTGTAGAGGAAGGAGCCAATTAATCACAAGGATGAATAACAATGAAGACCAATCACCTCGGAATCAAAATGATGAACACAATGATTTTTTACCGAGGTTCACTTGGTTGCCGACAAGCTAGTCCTCGTTGTGGAATTTCACTCACTTGGAGGTTCACGCGTTGATTGGCTTCACATGCCAAACCCTCAATAGGGTGCCGCACAACCAACACAAGATGAGGATCACACAAGCCACGAGCAGTTTACTAGAGTACCTTTTGGCTCTCCACCGGGGAAAGGTCAAGAACCCCTCACAATCACCACGATCAGAGCCGGAGACAATCACCACTCTCCGCTCGATGATCCTCGCTGCTCCAAGCCGTCTAGGTGGCGGCAACCACCAAGAGTAACAAGCAAAATCCGCAGCAAAACATGAACACCAAGTGCCTCTAGATGCAAACACTCAAGCAATGTACTTGGATTCACTCCCAATCTCACAAAGATGTTTAATCTATGATGGAAATGAGTGGGAGGGCTTTGCCTAAGCTCACAAGGTTGCTATGTCAATGCAAATGGCCAAGAGAGTGAGCTTGAACCGGCCATGGGGCTTAAATAGAAGCCCCCACGAAATAGAGCCGTTGTACCCCTTCACTAGGCACAACTCGGGCTGACCGGACGCTTCGGTCAAGTTGACCGGATGCTGGACCTCAGCGTCCGGTCGCCCGATGTCAGCCACGTGTCTCGATCTCCATGGTCACATGAGTTGACCGGACGCTGCGCTATAACTAACCGGACGCTGAGCCTCCAGCGTGAAAGCTCTAGTTTGGTTTTGGTGAATTGATGAAAACCCTAAGTGCTAACCTAGTTTATCAAGTGATCATGAGATAGGTAGCACATTTCATGTGGTGAAGCAAATGGAGATCATAACATGAAGATGGTGATGGCATGTTGATGATCAAGTGCTTGGACATGAAAAGAAGAAAGAGAAAAACAAAAGCTCAAGGCAAAGGTATAATTGTAGGATCTATTTTGTTTTGGTGATCAAGACACTTAGAGAGTGTGATCACATTTATGATTGATAGCCGTACTATTAAAAGGGGTAAAACTCGTATCGGAACGCGGTTATCAAAGTGCCACTAGATGCTCTAACTCATTGCATATGCATTTAGGATCTAGTGGAATACTAACAACCTTGAAAATGATTGTGAAAATATGCTAACACATGTGCACAAGGTGATACACTTGGTGGTTGGCACATTTGAGTAAGGGTGAAGAAGATAGAAGTGAAAAGGAGTTAGTGTCGCTGGTGATGCAGTGACTGGACGCTGGTCTCTGTGGGACCGGCATGTCCGGTCAGGCATAACAGTGAAGACGCCAGTGTCGGTCAAGTGACCGAACGCTGGGTCGCTCAGCGACCGGACGCTGGAGGCTGCGTTCGGTCCTGTTGTCGGGCAGCGCAGTAAGAAGTCACAGTGTCACCAGACGCTGGCAGGATCCGGTCGAGCATGACCGAACGCGTTCGGTCGAAGAAAACCGGTTTTGGAACCTTACTGTAAACGACCAGACGCTAGGGGTTGAGCGTCCGGTCAGTTTTCCAGCAACGTCCGGTCAACACATGTGACCGTTGAGCTCGGGACACGTGGCTGCCAGCGAGCGACCGGACGTTGGGTGGTCAGCGTCCGGTCAACTGACCGGAGCGTCCGGTCAGCCCGCGTTATGCCCAGTGAAGGGGTATAACGGCTCTATTTCGTGGGGGCTTCTATTTAAGCCCCATGGCCAGTTGAAGCTCACGCCTTTGGCCATTTTCATTGACATAGCAACCTTGTGAGCTTAGCCAAAGCCCTCCCACTCATCTCCATCATTGATTAATCATCTTTGTGAGATTGGGAGTGAATTCAAGTGCATTGCTTGAGTGATTGCGTCTAGAGGCACTTGGTGTTCGTGTTTCGCTGTGGATTTTGCTTGTTACTCTTGGTGGTTACCGCCACCTAGACGGCTTGGAGCAGCAAGGATCGTTGAGCGGAGGGTGGTGATTGTCTCTGGCTCTGATCGTGGTGATTGTGAGGGGTTCTTGACCTTTCCCCGGTGGAGCGCCAAAAGGTACTCTAGTGGATTGCTCGTGGCTTGTGTGATCCTCATCTTGTGTTGGTTGTGCGGCACCCTATTGAGGGTTTGGCATGTGAAGCCAATTAGTGCGTGAACCTCCAAGTGAGTGAATCGCCACAACAAGGACTAGCTTGCCAGCAAGCAAGTGAACCTCGATAAAAAATCATTGTGTTCATCATTTGATTCTGAGGTGATTGGTCTTCATTGTGATTCACTCTTGTGATTGATTGGCTTCCTCCTCTATACGGCAGTATAACTATCTTGCTCACACTTTTACATTACCGCAAACTAGTTGCCAAGCTCTTTAGTGTAGCTAGTTGTGAGAGCTTGTAAGTTTGATTAGTGTGGCTCTTTAGTTAGCATTTGAGAGCACACTAAGTTAGCATTGTGATATAGCCTTTGTGTGGATATATATATATATATATATATATATATATATATATATATATATATATATATATATATATATATATATATATATATATATATACAATCTAAACTAGAATTGTGGTAGGTGGCTTGCATTTTGAGTAGGCTAGCGCAACACTTGCTTTGCCTCATAATTGTCTAACCATTTTGTTAAGTGTTGTTGTAGAAATTTTATTAGGCTATTCGCCCCCCCCCCCTTTAGCCATTAGGACCTTTCAAGTGGTATCGGAGCTGAGGTCACCGTTATTTGAGGCTTAACAACCTTCGGTGTTTGTCGACGAAATATGGTCGACAGTCCACCGAGGGGGGTGCCCGTGGTGGTAGATTGTCGGTAGGATGCATGTAATCAGGAACCAGATGGTTACAGAGACACAAGACACAAGGTTTATACAGGTTTAGGCCGCCAGTGTGGCGTAAAACCCTACATCCTATGCTCTGTTATTTGTATTGATCTGTATGATCTGTCTGATCTAGATTGATCTGTCCTCTAGGGGACCCTTGCCTCTCCTTATATAGTCCGAAGAGACAAGGTTACAAGTAAAGTATCCAATTTGGTACAATTACAATATAGCGTGCTCCGTACGCTTCATCTTGCGGACCGGGCCACCTCCGGTGGTGTGGCCCATGTATACCCATGAGGGTATAGGGGGTCTATTCCCCCATAGCTAGTCCCCGAGCGCCTTGTATCCTTTGAGTAGTGCCGTCTTGAGCTTGCCAGAAGGATGTAAGGGGCTCAAGATAGAATTTGAAAAATATTTACCCCAAAGTGTGCCCACTTCGACTCTGAGTCGAGAAGAGACATAGTCGTCCTTGTAGAATCGGAGGCGTTTGATCCATCAGAGCGAGCACATTCACCGCAAGGTGAAGTGTGCCCACTTAGTCCCCAAGCCTGGTAGTAGGTGACGTGGGCACGTGGTGCCAGGGTCGAAAAAGAATTCCCAATTAAGTTGAGAATCCAATCGTCGTACAGGCGATATGAGATGCACCGGCAGGTGCATCGTACCGATGTAGTCCCCGAGCTTGCTGGAAGGCGAGGTATGAGCCTTGTAGCAAGGTCTAAGTGAGAAAAAAATATCCCAACTGTATGCGAGTCGCCAGTCGCATGTAGTCAAGACGCAAAGTCCCCGAGCCGTGGTCGGAGAGTGGTCGAGGCAGTCCCCGAGCACAGGTCGAGGAAAGAGCGACGAAGTCCCCAAGCTATGGTCGGAGAGTGATCGAGGCAGCCCCTGGGCGTAGATTGAGAAGCGAGCGACAAAGTCCCCAAGCTGTAGTCGGAGAGTGGTCGCGGCAGTCCCCGAGCACAGGTCGAGGAGCGAGAGACGAAGTCCCCGAGCTGTGGTTGGAGAGTGATCGAGGCAGTCCCCGAGCATAGATCGAGGAGCGAGCGACGAAGTTCCCATGCGTAGCTCGAAATTCCCGTAATATAAATATGTAGAACGGTAGTACATGATGTACAAAGTAATAAATTATGGAGAAAATGACGCTCAGCAGCCATTTGTAAATGAGTATGATGTGATAAAGCAGTTGGTGCTTTGTAAACATCAGTGTTAATGTGAAGTTTGTGTTTATACTTAATATAAACTGCCCGATCAGTTAGTATGTAGCTGAGTCTCCAGCCCTAGCTAGCCTGTTAACCATAACGCGGGGTGCGGAGCCCGTGCACATGTAGGAAGAACAAGCGTCGCTAAAGAGCCGCTGCCGACCACCCATAACGCAGATGGCAGACGCTCGTGCACGTGTAGGGAGAAGCCGGAGACAGGGCCTTTTCTGGAGACATCGAGCGTCAACATGACTGGTCGAGGATTTGCATTAAGTATAGCTGTATGTTATATTTAAGATGGTATACATGGACAAACGTTATTTGAAGAATAATCATGACGAGGACGCTGTGGAGAAACGTCGTAATGAAAATTGTGTTAAATATAAATATTAGAAGTGTACTTATCTTTGGATAGAAATCTGGTCGGTGGCGATGAAGTTGTCTGGTCCTCGAGCTTTCCGACCTGTCGTCATGACGGTGGTCGCGGTTGTCGTAGTGCCGTTCTTCGCGGCGATCATCATTGCGACGTGGTCTGGTGGTCGACGTGGTTGGAGCTCGGCAGAGCCGCTCGGGACGTGGTCGACGTGGTCTGGTGGTCAGAGCTCGGCGGAGCTGCTCGAAACATGGTCGACGTGGTCGGAGCTCGGTAGAGCCGTTTGGCATGGCTCGCTAGTCGGCTCGCTTGATAGCTCGGTGTGGCTCGCTTGACGGCTCGGCGTGCTCGACGTTGCTCGCTTGTGGCTCGACGTGGCTCGCTTGATGGCTCGGCGTGCTCGACGTGGCTCGCTTGTGGCTCGCGTGGCTCGCTTGTGCTTGACAAGTCCGGTCTCTTGCTTGATGATGGCAGGTACGTCACGTAGCCAAAACGAAACTCAAAACCTGGTGCACGGCTTGTATGTGGCATGTAGATCTGCTTCATACGTGTATAGGATGCACACGTACTCCTCCACTTGGAATGATGAAATCTTCATGCATGCGTAGTATGCAGCAGCCAATCAATGCATCAAATATCTTTGATTAATTATTGCTGGTCTGCACGTATTCGAGTAGATGGAGGGTCTTGCTTGCCCGACATGTAACTTGCTATAGGCTTGTATGTCTACGTGGCCTCCTTGGTAACTTGTAGCACAAATATGATCGTGATGATGGATCACCAATCAGCTCGCTTTGTGCTCGAGTCGTCGGGCTTCGTAGGTGATAATTCGTCTCATTTGGAGTAGTCGTGGAGGTGTGAAGCGGTGAAGACGTGACAAGCAGCAAGATCGCCAACAACGCCAGGCCTGTATGTGATACATACCAAGTCAATCTTGGTTTGGCTTGCCTTGCATGTAGATCGCACATCATCTTGGATGGTGCTGTAGTAGTAGATCGGCCCATGGCCTAGGTGCAGGTCGATGAGGAGGAGCATTGTGGTGCTGCCGGGACGCATGGTGCATGCTGTCGCCGTAGCCGACCACATTACGATGAGTCGCCGTAGATACTGAAGTTCAAAGACGCCCGCCACAAAAAACCGAGTTGCCGCGGAGGACGTTGATGAAGAGAATCGCCATCTGATTCGTCGGAAGATCAGCACGCACAACCCCTAAAAGGGGACCCCTACCTGGCGCGCCACTGTCGACGAAATATGGTCGACAGTCCACCGAGGGGGGTGCCCGTGGTGGTAGATTGTCGGTAGGATGCGTGTAATCAGGAACCAGATGGTTACAGAGACACAAGACACAAGGTTTATACAGGTTCAGGCCGCCAGTGTGGCGTAAAACCCTACATCCTGTGCTCTGTTATTTGTATTGATCTATATGATCTGTCTGATCTAGATTGATCTGTCCTCTAGGGGACCCTTGCCTCTCCTTATATAGTCCGAAGAGACAAGGTTACAAGTAAAGTATCGAATTTGGTACAATTACAATATAGTGTGCTCCGCACGCTTCATCTTGCGGACTGGGCCACCTCCGGTGGTGCGGCCCATGTATACCCATGAGGGTATAGGGGGTCTATTCCCCACAGTGTTAAAATGGCTCAAATCAACAACACTAAGAAGCCACCCCAATTTGATGGCTCTAATTATTCTTATTGGAAGTCAAAGATGACCACACATATCAAGTCAATCAATAGAAAGGTGTGGAAGGTGGTAGAAACCAAAATTGAGATTGATGATCCAGAAAATCCCACCGCGGCCGAAGAAGTTCTTCTCCAAAACAGTGACATTGCTCTAAGTGCTATTCATGATGCAATTGATGCAAGAACATTTGAGCAAATCAAGAATATTGAGATGGCTCATGAGGGATGGAAGAAGTTGGATGAATCATTTGAGGGCACTCAAGCCGTGAAGGGTGCAAAGGCATACATTCTCAAAGAAAAGTTTGCAAGCTTCAAGATGAAGGAAGATGAGAGTGTGTCGGACATGTTCCATCGGATGGAAGTGATTGTCAATGATCTCAAAGCACTTGGTGAGAAGATAGAGGACAAGGACTTCTCTAATAAGTTCTTGAGATGTTTGCCCGCAAGATTTGGCATGTTGGTCACCTTGCTAGTGAGGACTGGTTTGAACACAATGACACCAAACCAAATCTTAGGAGACTTCATGACCGATGATGCTTATAGAGATGATGATGAGAAGGAAGAAAAGAGGGAGAAGAAAGATGAGAAGAAGGATGACAAGAATAAGAGCGTGGCATTCAAGGCCACATCATCCAAGGGCAAAGCTAAGCAAGAAACATCAAGTGAAGATGATGATTCATGGGATGATGATGATGATGAGAAGATGGCTCTCTTTGTCAAGAGATTTGGCAAGTTCATGGTGAAGAAGGGCTACCATGCAAGAAGAAAGAAGTCTTCATCCAAGAATAAAGAAGAGTCAAGAAGGTGCTTCAAGTGTGGAAGCAAAGATCATCTTGTTGCTCAATGCCCATTCAATAGCAACAATGATGATGATGACAAGAAGAACAAGAAGAAGGACAAGAAGGAAAAGAAGGAGAAGAAGGACAAGATGGCCTTCAAGAAGAAGAAGGGTGGTTCATCTGTAGTCACTTGGGATAGTGATGCTTCCTCAAGTGATGATGATGATAGTGATGATGACAAGACCACCAAGAAGAAGGTATTTGCAAGCATTGCAATCAATGAGAAGCCTTCTCTCTTCGATGCTCCATCATGCTTCATGGCTAAGGCCACTAAGGTACAAACTAATGATGATGGAAGTGATGAAGAACATGATAGTGAAAATGAACATGAAAATGATAGTGATAGTGATGATGATGAACCTACTAAGGATGAATTATTTGACATGCTAGAAGATGCTTGAGAACACTTTGACATCAAGAGAAGGGAATGCAAAAGTTTGCGTAAGGAAATAAAAGCCCTTAAGCAAGCTTTTGATGAGCTCAATGCATCTCATGAGAGGCTAGAGGATGCCCATGAGAAGCTTGGCAAGGCTCACAAGAAGCTTAAAAAAGCTCATTCCTGTTTGCTTGATGAGCAAATTAAAAAGAAGCATGTTGAAACTTGCAATGTAGGTTTAACTTGTGATATAATTGATGAATCACTATCTATGCCTATCAATGTTCCTCCCACTAACCCTTCTTGTAGTACTTCCACATCCACCTCATCTAGTAGTGATGGTTTCACTTGTGACTCCTCACTAATGGTTGAGAATGAAAATCTCAAGAAGGAGGTAACAAAGCTCACTCACACCTTAGCTAAGGCCTATGGTGGTGAGGACCGCTTGCTTATGTGCTTGGGTAGCCAAAGAGCTTCTCTCTACAAAGAGAGATTGGGCTATACCCCCAAGAAAGGCAAAGCGGCCTTTGCTCCTCACGAGACTAGTTTTGTGAAGAACAATGGTCGGTTTTACACTAGTTGCAAGCAAGTTGGTCACAAAGAGCAAGAATGCACCAACAAGAGCAAAAATGCTTATGTATCCTCCATTAAGCTTAATTCTTTCTATGTGCTTACTAAGGGTACAAATGGTGTAAAGGCTAAGTTCATTGGTAAACCATGGATGGGCTCAAAGAAGAAAGCCATTTGAGTACCAAAGAGCTTAGTGACTAACCTTCAAGGATCCAAGCAAGTTTGGGTACCTAAAAAGAATTGATCTTCTTTTGTAGGTCAATTACAAAGCCGGAGGAAGGCATTGGGTTCTTGATAGTGGGTGCACTCAACACATGACCGGTGATGCAAGAATGTTCAACTCAAGCAACACCAATGGCAATGATGGTTATGATAGTATCATATTTGGTGACAATGGCAAAGGCAAGGTCAAAGGGCTTGGTAAGATTGCAATATCTAATGACATGAGCATATCAAATGTGTTGCTAGTAGAGAGCTTGAACTTCAATTTGCTATCAGTGGCTCAATTATGTGATCTTGGATTTAAGTGCATATTTGGGGTAGATGATGTAGAGATCATAAGTGTAGATGGCTCTAACTTGATCTTCAAAGGCTTTAGATATGAGAATCTATACTTGGTTGATTTCAATGCTAGTGAAGCTAAATTATCTACATGCTTGTTCACTAAGTCTAGTATGGGTTGGTTATGGCATAGAATGCTTGGTCATGTTGGAATGAAACATTTGAATAGATTGGTTAAGCATGACTTGGTTAGAGGCTTGAAAGATGTTGTGTTTGAGAAGGATAAACTTTGTAGCTCTTGTCAAGCCAGGAAACAAGTTGGAAACACTCATCCTAAGAAAAGCATGATGAGCACTAGTAAAGCATTTGAGTTATTGCACATGGATTTGTTTGGGCCAACACAATACACTAGCATTGGTGGAAATAAATATGGCTTTGTGATAGTGGATGACTACACTAGATACACATGGGTATTCTTTCTAGTGGATAAAAGTGATGTATTTGCAACATTCAAATCATTTGTCAGGGGCATTCACAATGAGTTTGAAATCATCATCAAGAGAGTTAGAAGTGACAATGGTAGTGAGTTCAAGAACACTAGAATTGATGAGTTGTGTGATGAATTTGGAATTAGACATCAATTCTCGGCCAAGTACACACCTGAATCAAATGGCCTTGTTGAGAGAAAGAATAGAACACTCATTGATATGGCAAGGCCTATGCTTAGTGAGTACAATGTGAGTCAATCTTTTTGGGCCGAAGCTATCAACACGGCTTGCTATTGTAGCAACCGCCTCTATTGTCACAAATTGAAAGAGAAGACACCATATGAGCTCTTGAATGGTAGAAAGCCCAACATTGCATATTTTTGGGTCTTTGGTTGCAAATGCTATATCTTGAAGAAAGGCACAAGATTGGGCAAGTTTGACAAGAAATGTGATGAAGGATTCCTACTTGGTTATTCCACTACAAGCAAAGCATATAGAGTTTGGAATTTGGATAGTGGTACTCTTGGGGAAGTACATGATGTTGAATTTGATGAAACCAAGGGTTCAAAAGTAGAGAATGAGAACTTGGAAGATGTTAGAGGCATTCAACTTTCAAATGCCATGAAGAACATGGATATTGGTAAATTGAGGCCTAGGCAAGTGAATGATGATGAAGATGATCAAGTGCAAGTGCTCTCTAACTCAAATGTGCAAGAAGATGCAAATCAAGCTAGTACAAGTGGATCTCATGATAATGATCAAGATCAAGTGGCTAGTACATCATCTCAACCCAATGATCAAGCAAGTGCAAGCAATCAAGTTCCAATCCTCCAACCAACCAATGTTGCAAGGGATCATCCATTGGACACTATAATTGGTGATATCTCAAGAGGTGTGTAAACAAGATCAAGATTGGCATCATTTTGTGAACACTTCTCATTTGTGTCATCCATTGAACCAAAGAAGATAGATGAAGCTTTGATGGATGTTGATTGGGTAAATGCTATGCATGAAGAATTGAACAACTTCACAAGAAATCAAGTATGGGAATTGGTAGAAAGACCAAAGGGACACAATGTGATTAGAACCAAATGGGTCTTTAGAAACAAGCAAGATCAAGATGGGATAGTAGTAAGGAACAAAGCAAGATTGGTAGCACAAGGCTACACACAAGTTGAAGGTCTTCACTTTGGAGAAACATATGCCCCGGTTGCTAGATTAGAAGCAATTAGGATCTTGCTAGCCTATGCTTGTGCCCACAACATCAAGCTCTATCAAATGGATGTCAAGAGTGCATTTCTCAATGGCTACATCAATGAAGAAGTATATGTTGAGCAACCTCCTAGTTTTGAAGATGACAAGAAGCCCAACCATGTGTACAAGTTGAAGAAGGCATTATATGGGTTGAAGCAAGCACCTAGAGCATGGTATGAGAGGTTGAGGGACTTCCTACTCTCTAAAGGGTTCACAATGGGCAAGGTTGACACCACTCTTTTCATCAAGAAGATTGGAAAAGATCTATTTTTGTTGCAAATCTATGTTGATGATATCATATTTGGATCAACCAATCAAGATTTTTGTGAAGAATTTGGAAAGATGATGGCAAATGAGTTTGAGATGTCCATGATTGGAGAATTGAGTTACTTCCTTGGTCTTCAAATCAAGCAATTGAAGCATGGTACATTTGTAAATAAAGGCAAGTACATCAAGGACATGATCAAAAAGTTTGGCATGAATGATAGGAAAATCATTAGCACACCAATGGGAACCAATGGTAACTTGGCTAGTGATGCAAGTGGAAATATGATGGATCAAAAGTTGTATCGGTCAATGATTGGAAGCCTACTCTATGTGACCGCATCAAGGCCAGATGTCATGTTTAGTGTATGCATGTGTGCAAGATTTCAAGCCTCACCAAGAGAAAGTCATTTGAAGGCTACAAAGAGAATATTGAGGTACTTAAAGCATACACCAAATGTTGGTTTGTGGTATCCCAAAGGAGTAAAGTTTGAGCTAGTTGGATACTCCGACTCGGATTATGTGGGATGCAAGGTTGAAAGGAAGAGCACCTCGGGCACATGTCAATTGTTGGGAAGATCACTTGTTTCATGGTCATCAAAGAAGCAAAATAGTGTTGCATTATCAACCGCCGAAGCCGAATACATATCCGCCGGTAGTTGTTGTGCACAAATTCTTTGGATGAAGGCCACCTTGAGTGATTTTGGAATGAAGTTCAAGAAAGTGCCATTGCTATGTGACAATGAGAGTGCAATCAAGTTAACTAACAATCCGGTTCAACATGCAAGAACAAAGCACATTGATGTCTGTCGACGAAATATGGTCGGCAGTCCACCGAGGGGGGTGCCCGTGGTGGTAGATTATCGGTAGGATGCGTGTAATCAGGAACCGGATGGTGACACAAGGCGCAGAGACAGCGATTTAGATAGGTTCGGGCCGTCTGATCGACGTAATACCCTACGTCCTGTGTCTTTGGTGTATTGTATTGAGATGTATACAGATTAACCTATCCACTAGGGGACCCCTGCCTCTCCTTATATACTCCGAAGAGACAAGGTTACAAGTAAAGTATCTAATTTGGTACAATTACAATATAGCGTGCTCCGCATGCTTCATCTTGCGAGCTGGGCCACCTCCAGTGGTGCGGCCCATGTATACCCATGAGGGTATAGGGGGTTTATCCCCCACAGCTAGTCCCCGAGCGCCTTGTATCCTTCGAGTAGCTCCGTCTTGAGCTTGCCAGAAGGATGTAAGGGGCTCAAGATAAAATTTGAAAAATATTTCCCCCGAAGTGTGCCCACTTTGACTCTGAGTCGAGAAGAGACACCGTCGTCCTTGTAGAATCGGAGGCGTTTGATCCATCAGATCGAGCACATTCACCGCAAGGTGAAGTGTGCCCACTTAGTCCCCGAGCCTGGTAGTAGGTGACGTAGACACGTGGTGCCGGGGTCTAAAAAGAATTCCCAGTTAAGTTGAGAATCCAATCATCGTACAGGCGATACGAGATGCACCGGCAGGTGCATCGTACCGATGTAGTCCCTGAGCTTGCTGGAAGGCGAGGTATGAGCCTTGTAGCAAGGTCTAAAGGAGAAAAAATATCCCAACTGTATGCAAGTTGCCAGTCGCATGTAGTCGAGACGCAAAGTCCCCGAGCCGTGGTCGGAGAGTGGTCGAGGCAGTCCCCGAGCACAGGTCGAGGAGCGAGCGACGAAGTCCCCAAGCTATAGTCAGAGAGTGATCGAGGGAGTCCCCGAGCACAGGTTGAGGGGCGAGCGGCGAAGTCCCCGAGCTGTGGTCGGAGAGTTGTCGAGGCAGTCCCCGAGCACAGGTTGAGGGGCGAGCGGCGAAGTCCCCGAGCTGTGGTCGGAGAGTTGTCGAGGCAGTCCCCGAGCACAGGTTAAGGGGCGAGCGGCGAAGTCCCCGAGCTGTGGTCGGAGAGTGGTCGAGGCAGTCCCCGATCACAGGTCGAGGGGCGAGCGGCGAAGTCCCCGAGCGTAGCTCGAGATCCCTGTAATATAAATATATGACGTACAAAATAATAATTTATAAAGAAAAATCAGCGGTGAAGTATGACGCTCAGCAGTTATTTGCAAATGAGCATGATGTGATAAAGCAGTTGGTGCTTTGTAAACATCAGTGTTAATGTGAATTTTGTGTTTATACTTAATATAAACTGCCCGACCAGTTAGTGTGTAGCTGAGTCTCCAGCCCTAGCTAGCCCATTAACCATAATGCGGGGTGCGGAGCCCGTGCACGTGTAGGAAGAACAAGCGTCGCTAAAGAGCCGCTGCCGACCACCCATAACGTAGAGGGCAGACGCTCGTGCACGTGTAAGGAGGAGCCGGAGACAGGGCCATCTCTGGAGACATCGAGCGTCAACATGACTGGTCGAGGATTTGCATTAAGTATAGATGTATGTTATATTCAAGATGGTATACATGGACAAACGTTATTTGAAGAATAATCATGGCGAGGACGTTGTGGAGAAACGTCGTAATGAAAATTATATTAAATATAAATATTAGAAGTGTACTTATCTTTGGATAGAAATCTGATCGGTGGCGATGAAGTTGTCCGGTCCTCGAGCTTTTTGACCTGTCGTCATGACTGTGGTCGCGATTGTCGTAGAGCCGTTCTTCGCGGCGATCATTATTGCGACGTGGTCTGGTGGTCGATGTGGTCGGAGCTCGGCGGAGCTGCTCAGGACGTGGTTGGCATGGTCTATGGTCGACGTGGTTGGAGCTCGGCGGAGCTGCTCGGGACGTGGTCGACGTGGTCGTGGTCGACGTGGTCGGAGCTCGGCGGAGCTGCTCGGGACGTGGTCGATGTGGTCGACATGGTCGGAGCTCGACGTGGCTCGCTCCGTGGCTCGGCGTGGCTCGCTTGATGGCTCGCTACGGCTCACCAACGGCTCGGACAGCTTGTTCGATGGCTTGGAATCTCATCTCGGCGATGATGTCACCGTCAGAGATCTTGTGGTCATGAGATGAGATGCTCCCGGCTTGGCCGCGGCGGTTGGCGCACGATGTTGAAGGTTTCAACTGGAGTCGGTGCAGCCGTGCAGGTTACGTGTCCGTCAGACTCGGAACTCTTGCTTGCTTGTCGCTGCTTGATCAGGGCCGAGTAGCCGCTTGCGTGGTCATGTACGTAGATGCAAGTACGTGAAGCTTGCATGTGATGCATATATACATGCAAGTTGATCGCAGACATCATCCTGGTTTGGCCTTCTTTGATTGGTTACATGTCCGCCATGAGTCATATTGGATCATGTCTACAAGCTAGCTAGGCATCACGGTGGGATTTCGGATCCGATCAGCATGGGACAAGTTTCTTGGTACACCGCCGCCGAGGCCAATCAAGATCATCATGCCGTAACGCGTTGCTGAAGGACGCCAGCCACGAGAAGCCGAGTCACCGTGGTTGACGTTGACGAAGAAAATTCCCATCTGGTTTGCCGGAAGATCAGCACGCACAACCCCTAAAGGGGACCCCTACCTGGCGCGCCACTGTCGACGAAATATGGTCGGTAGTCCACCGAGGGGGGTGCCCGTGGTGGTAGATTATCGGTAGGATGCGTGTAATCAGGAACCGGATGGTGACACAAGGCGCAGGGACAGCGATTTAGACAGGTTCGGGCCGTCTGATCGACGTAATACCCTACGTCCTGTGTCTTTGGTGTATTGTATTGAGATGTATACAGATTAACCTGTCCACTAGGGGACCCCTGCCTCTCCTTATATACTCCGAAGAGACAAGGTTACAAGTAAAGTATCTAATTTGGTACAATTACAATATAGCGTGCTCCGCACGCTTCATCTTGCGAGTTGGGCCACCTCTGGTGGTGCGGCCCATGTATACCCATGAGGGTATAGGGGGTCTATCCCCCATAATGTCCGCCACCATTTCATAAGAGATCACCAACAAAAAGAGGACATTTTCATTAAGAGTGTAGGCACCGAAGATCAACTTGCCGATATATTCACCAAGCCATTGGATGAGAAAAGGTTTTGCAAGCTAAGAAATGAGTTGAACATATGGGATTTATCAAATATGTGTTGATGCACCCCTCACTATATGACATGCCTCTCCTTCGAGCAATCTAAGGTAAAAGTTGATTGGCATGACATACATCCTTGCTAAGGACATGTTTAGTGCATCTAGTCATTTCTCAATTTCATTAAGACCTTTTATTAGGCTCATTCATGAAAATCAAATGAATTTGATGATTATATGGTACCACTATTGTTTCTATGCTTGACTTAATCTAGTGGTAGCATATGACATATTTGTGGGCTTCTACACCTAGTGTTTGATCTAGAAAATAAGCTTTAAGTGTTTAACTCAACATGGTACAAGATAACCCTCATTTGGAGGTGTGAAGAAGCTTGTCCTTGGATCAAACCGAGTTAAATATCTTTGACATATATTCTAGTTTGAACCAAATTTGGGAAAATAATCCTCACCCCATTGATTGACATTGATAATCTCAACCCTACAAGTAATACTATCTATATTTTGAACCTTTGTGGTCATTGATGACAAAGGGGGAGAGAAACAAAGATAGTAGTAAAGATAGTGAAAAAGGGGGAGAAATATTATAAAGGGAGAGAAAAATAAAGATATACTTGATATATGACATAGGGGGAGAGAAGTGAAAAAGGAAAGGGATCAATTAAAATTTTGAGCACACAAGTAGGGGGAGCAAGCTCATGAACTTGTATGGTGCATTTGAATGTACATTTCATATGTTTTCTTGCATGACACAAGTTTCAAATTCAAAGATCCATGCTTGTGTGATGTATGCTAGTTGTAAGATTGAATGATGAAATGAAAAAACTAGCATGCATAGGTTATCTAGTAGTATTACCAAGTGGTATCTATTCCAAATATTTTCAAGTGGTATATTTTTCAAATGGTATCGAGCTAACCATGGTGCTAAGGAAAGTATAATGGTGCACTCCGATTGGTATCACGCTTTAAAGGTCCATCTTTTATACCTTAGCATCATATGGTAGACATTGTCTCCTATATTTCCTATCTAAGCATATGTGCAAGCTACAATCCAAACTCTTAGCACATATGTAGGGGGAGCTATTGCTACCATTTGGGGTTCATGAAACTTGTCCATATCCTTTTACACATGGTAAATATGCTTGGACAAGCAACATGGATTCAATTGAATTTTAATTCATATGTTTGTATAAGGGTTGTCATCAATTACCAAAAAGGGGGAGATTGAAAGCTCTAGTTTGGTTTTGGTGAATTGATGAAACCCTAAGTGCTAACCTAGTTTATCAAGTGATCATGAGATAGGTAGCACATTTCATGTGGTGAAGCAAATGGAGATCATAACATGAAGATGGTGATGGCATGTTGATGATCAAGTGCTCGGACATGAAAAGAAGAAAGAGAAAAACAAAAAGCTCAAGGCAAAGGTATAATTGTAGGAGCTATTTTGTTTTGGTGATCAAGACACTTAGAGAGTGTGATCACATTTAGGATTGATACTCATACTATTAAGAGGGGTGAAACTCGTATCGGAATGCGGTTATCAAAGTGCCACTAGATGCTCTAACTCATTGCATATGCATTTAGGATCTAGTGGAATACTAACACCCTTGAAAATGTTTGTGAAAATATGCTAACACATGTGCACAAGATCATACACTTGGTGGTTGGCACATTTGAGCAAGGGTGAAGAAGATAGAAGTGAAAAGGAGTTAGTGTCGCTGGTGATGCAGTGACCGGACACTGGTCTCTGTGGGACCAGCGTGTCCGGTCAGGCATAACAGTGAAGACGCCAGTGTCGGTCAAGTGACCGGACGCTGGGTCGCTCAGCGACCGGACGCTAGAGGCTGCGTCCGGTCCTGTTGTCGGGCAGCGCAGTAAGAAGTCATAGTGTGACCGGACGCTGGCAGGATCCGATCGAGCATGACCAGACGCGTCCGGTCGAAGAAAACTGGTTTTGGAACCTTACTGTAAACGACCGGACGCTAGGGGTTGAGCGTCTGGTTAGTTTTTTAGTAGCGTCCAGTCAACGCATGTGACCGTTGAGATCGGGACACGTGGCTGCCAGCGAGCGACCGAACGCTGGGTGCTCAGCGTCCGATCAACTGACCGGAGCATCCGGTCAGCCCGTGTTATGCCCAGTGAAGGGGTATAACAGCTCTATTTCATGGGGGCTTCTATTTAAGCCCCATGGCCGGTTGAAGCTCACACCTTTGGCCATTTTCATTGACATAGCAACCTTGTGAGCTTAGCCAAAGCCCTCCCACTCATCTCCATCATTGATTCATCATCTTTGTGAGATTGGGAGTGAATCCAAGTGCATTGCTTGATTGATTGCATCTAGAGGCACTTGGTGTTCGTGTTTCGCTGCGGATTTCGCTTGTTACTCTTGGTGGTTGCCGCCACCTAGACGGCTTGGAGCAGCAAGGATCGTTGAGCGGAGGGTGGTGATTGTCTTTGGCTCCGATCGTGGTGATTGTGAGGGGTTCTTGACCTTTCCCCGGTGGAGCGCCAAAAGGTACTCTAGTGGATTGCTCGTGGCTTGTGTGATCCTCATCTTGTGTTGGTTGTGCGGCACCCTATTGAGGGTTTGGCATGTGAAGCCAATTAGCGCGTGAACCTCCAAGTGAGTGAATCGCCACAACGAGGACTAGCTTGCCGGCAAGCAAGTGAACCTTGGTAAAAAATCATTGTGTTCATCATTTGATTCCGAGGTGATTGTTCTTCATTGTGATTCACTCTTGTGATTGATTGGCTTCCTCCTCTACACGGCAGTATAACTATCTTGCTCACACTTTTACATTACCGCAAACTAGTTGCCAAGCTCTTTACTGTAGCTAGTTGTGAGAGCTTGTAAGTTTGATTAGTGTGGCTCTTTAGTTAGCATTTGAGAGCACACTAAGTTAGCATTGTGATATAGCCTTTGTGTGGATATATATATATACAATCTAAACTAGAATTGTGGTAGGTCGCTTGCATTTTGAGTAGGCTAGCGCAACACTTGCTTTGCCTCATAGTGAGCCCTCAAAGAGTAACTAAAGAGCCTCACTAACCACGAGTCCTAACGCAAGCTAGCTCTCAAAACTAATTACACTAAAGAGCTTAGCTTACACACTAGGAATGTAATACAAGAGAGAATGGCGATGGTTATACCGACGTGTCGAGGTATGAGCCAATCATAAGATGAAGCCAATCAATCAATCAATCATATGATAGCCAATGAAATCCTCGGACAAGGTGACACAAGATTTTTTACCGAGGTTCACTTGCTTGCCGGCAAGCTAGTCCTCGTTGTGGCGATTCACTCACATGGAGGTTCACGCACTAATTGGCATCACACGCCAAACCCTCAATAGGGTGCCGCACAACCAACACAAGATGAGGATCACACAAGCCATGAGCAATCCACTAGAATACCTTTTGACTCTCTACCGGGGAAAGGTCAAGAACCCCTCACAATCACCACGATCGGAGCCGGAGACAATCACCAACCTCCGCTAGAGCATCTAGTGGCACTTTGATAACCGCATTTCGATACGAGTTTCACCCCTCTTAATAGTATGGCTATCGATCCTAAATGTGATCACACTCGCTAAGTGTCTCGATCACTAAACCAAAAAACTCCTATCAATTTCACATTTGCCTTGAGCTTTTGTTTTTCTCTTTCTTCTTTTCCAAGTCCAAACACTTGATCATCACCATGGCATCACCATCATCATGATCTTCACCATTGGTTCATCACTTGGAATAGTGCTACCTATCTCATGATCACTTAGATAAACTAGGTTAGCACATAGGGTTTCATCAATTCACCAAAACCAAACAAGAGCTTTCAGTGGCGCCCCCACATCGAGAACTCCCTTGCCTCTATTCGCGCGGAGGTGGACCGGCTCACCAAACGCATGGATCGACCCATCGTCAAGCCGATGCGTTCCTCGGAGTTGGTCGTCGGCCACCGTTGTGCTGGGAATTCGACCGACTGGCCCAAGGGGCACGGCGAGGCCTCACCAATACGGGAAACGGGCTATGGGTCGGTCACGACCATAGCCCCGTTCTCGGCCAATGGTACATACCACCACCGACCACCTTCCCCTTCTTCTCAGCCTCTAGCTATCACTGGGGTTCCTTCGCCAGCTCCTTCACCACCTCCTGTACCTCCCAACCTTCATTACCCACCTCTGTTACCAAACCAGCCCTAGCCCAATCACTACCCGCCCCCCCCCCACCCTTTGAGCCTCATCCTCCACCACAAGTTTCCCCAAATTTCCACTCCAATCCACCGATCTATCCCCAAATTACCTACCCCACACCCCCAATCCAAGCCACCCACCCTCCTTACAACAACAATTTCACCAACCTCAACAATTTCACCAACCCCACGCCTAATTCTCATCTCGGCCAACTACCCAAAATGTTGTTCCCGCAATTCAATGGAGATAATCCCAAGCTCTGGCTCTCTCGAGCCCGCTCTCATTTTGAGATGTACTCAGTACATCCAGCTACCTGGGTTCGGGTGGCTACCCATCATTTCACCCATGCCGCTGCTCGTTGGCTTTAGTCTATAGAATCAGAAGTGCAAAACATCTCTTGGGAACAGTTCTCAACCCTCATCCATGAGCGATTCAGTCGCGATCAGCACGAGCTGCTGTTACGCCAACTCTTCCACATCAAACACACCTCCACTGTCTCTGAGTATGTCAACAAATTCACCGCTCTATGAACAGCTCAAAGCTATAACCCCAACCCCGATAAACTCTATTTCACTACTCGCTTTGTTGATGGCCTACACGAGGATATTCGATCTGTTGTTCTCGTTGCTCGTCCACAAGACCTCGATTCTACGTGTAGCCTCGCCTTGTTGCAGGAAGAAGCGAAGGACCAAGGGCACCGCAAGGAATTCAAGCGTCCGGAGACCTCCACGTTTGCCCATTCGGCAATGATCAAGGGTGCCCTGCCTCTGCCTCCTCCCCCGTGCTCAGGGCCGGCCCTGGGGGCGGGCAAGCGGGGCGGCCGCCCTGGGCCCCCAACTCCAAGGGGCCCCACCCTAAGGTATGTACACAACACATGTATATGTATTTGACATGTTAGCAATCAAGGCCCAGCAGCATTGCCAGCCTGCCCAAGGATGCACGAGAAGCTATCCCCACCCGGCCAGTCCGCGGGTGACACGAACACACCGATACGCGCTCTCCTCGACCTCGACTCCTCCTGCGCGGTGGTGATGCGAGACACGAATCACTGTCCGCGGACCACGCACATGAGACGGCAGCGACGCAACGCAAGACGCGATTCACCGAGATACCAAGACGCAAGTAGCATTTGTCAAAAAAAAAGATGCAAGTAGCAAGCTTCTGCAGTTCTGCTCCGTGTGAGTATGATCTAGGTATGCAGACCAAGTCCACAAAAACCCAATGCCAGTGCCGGCGATTTAATCAGAATAGGTTTGTACATCCTCTGCTGGCCTACTATGCTCTGGAATTGAACGTGATTATATATTTATATTGGTTGAGTTTGACTGATTGCAGGAGTGTCCTCACCATTATAGCCTTGAAGCATAATGCGTAATCGCTGATTCTTTGCTCGTGCTCAATTAAAATTAGGGCGCAACCATACAAAAATTGATTTAATTTCAGATTTAAGTTAATGTGAATTACCAGATTGGTGTTGTTTTTTTTTGGCTAATTCGTTCTCCAAATTTTAACAGTATCATGTCATCAAGAAAGTAAGCTTCCGGCAGTGAAAAAAGAAAAAAAACACGAATAAATGAGTTGATACAATCACAGAGAGGGTCTATCCATAAGTTTTAAAGATAATTTATATGTATGAATTGTTTCATATGAATGTTGTTTTTGCATATGAAATTATGTGTTTATCATTGACATTGCATATGTATTTTTACGTATAGTATTGTCACTATCATGTACTTAAAGGGCCCCGGATATTGGTTTCGCCCTGGGACCCAAAAAAAACTCAGGGCCGGCCCTGCCCGTGCTGCCCTCAAGCCGCTGTTGAAGCCCCAGATGACAAGCATCAAGCTCACAAGCCGACTTCGATCGACGACAAGCTATCCACACTGCGCGCTTACCATCGACCTCGTGGCCTGTGTGTACGCTGCGGCGATAAATGGGCTCCAGGCCATGGGTGTGCTCCGGTTCCTCAAATTCATGCTCTTCAAGAAGTGTGGGATTTGTGCGCAGAGGCCTTCCAAGAAGCAGATGATACTGGGCCGCAAGATCCCGAGCAACAGCAAACCACTCACGAGCAACCTTACCAGCCGAACATTTCAGCGGCAGTTTCAGGTTCTGCATCCCCTCGGACCATGCAATTCAATGGCTCCTTACTTGGCCGTGAGCTCCTCATCCTTGTGGATTCCGGGAGTAGTCACTCCTTCCTGAGTTCAAGCGTTGCCACAGAATTACCCAACTTGAAGACCCTTCTTCCATCGCCGATGTTAGTTTGAGTTGCTGATGGGAATACGAATACTATTGCCTGCTCTGTTGAGTTGCAAGACGCTGAATGGTCTGTTCCGGGTTACAGCTTCCACTCTACCCTCCGCATTCTATAGCTTGGGTCCTTTGATATGATTGTTGGAATGGACTGGCTGGAGGCCTTCTCGCCCATGAAAGTGGATTGGCTAAACAAGTGGATGAGTATTCCGTATGGGCCGCGACATGTAGTTCTCCAAGGGCTTTTGCTGGATTCTGCACAGTCTCCAGTCCTTCAGCTCTGCCATACTGCTTCAGCCGTTAGCGATACAGCTAGCACAGAACTTCCCCCGATAGTTCAAGAACTTAATGAAGAATTTGCTTCTCTCTTTGAAGAACCTTCAGAGCTACCCCCGCGCCGCTAGTGTGAGTGTGACCACCATATTCCTCTGGTGCTGGGCGCGCCCCCAGTGGCAGTTCGCCAGTACAGATACAAGCCGGCGCTCAAGGACGAAATTGAGAAGCAGGTCTCCGAGATGTTGCAGTCAGGTATGGTCCAACCCAGTTCAAGTTCTTTCTCATCACCTGTATTGCTGTTCCGCAAGAAAGACGGCACATGGTGATTCTGTGTCGACTATAGAATGCTCGACGCTCTCACGGTCAAGAGTAAATTTCCCATCCCTGTCAGTGGCGGATCTACAGGGGGGCTGCCGGGGCTACAGCCCCCCCCCCCCCCAAGCTGCCTTAATCCTTCATTAAATACTGTAGCTTAGTGTGAATTCACCTTTAATTTTTAGCTTTAATCCTAAATCTTCTTTGTTCAGCCCCTCCTTTGTCCCAATCCTTGATCCGCCACTGATCCCTGTGGTCGATGAATTGCTAGATGAGCTGTCCCACGCCAAAATGGTTTTCTCGTTTGGATCTCAGAGCAGGATTCAATCAAATTCGGCTTGCCCCTGGTGAAGAGCACAAAACGGCATTCCAGACTCACTGGGGACAGTTTGAGTTCACGGTCATGCCCTTCGGTTTAACCGGCGCCCCAAACACCTTTCAAGGTGCCATGAATACCACACTCCATTCACTCTTATGGAAGTGCGCTCTGGTATTCTTCGATGATATTCTTGTCTATAACCGGTATAGTTTTCCAGACGGGCTTGGCACGCTGGGCCAGCACTGGCCCGGTCCGAAAAAGCACGGCCCAGGCCCGGTGCGGCACGGCCTGCCTCGTGCCCGTGCCTGGCACGGCCCGGCGTCGTGCCCGTGCCTGGGCCTCCACAGCGGCCCGTAGTGCCGGCCCGGGCACGGCACGGTTTTTGGGCTGGCACGATGCGGCCCGATTATTTTAGATCGTTGGATTTCCTCTGGATGAATCACAACCGTTGGATCACAAAACCTAACTATCTTCCCACACCTCCCGTCCACACCGCCGCTCCCTCCGACTCCTTCACGCCGCTCCCTCTGACTCCTTCACGCACTCGCTCTCCCTCACGCGCTTTGCTCCAAGTCCGCCGCTCCCGTTTCTCCACTCCCTCCCGCGGCTTCTCCTTCACTGCAGCGGCTTTGCGGCAAGGTGTGGAGGCGGCGCGGCTCGCCTGACGCAGCGTGGTGGCAGCGGCAAGCGCGTAGCGGCGGGATCTGCAGCGGCAACGAGCTCGTGGCAACGGCGCCGCGCTGAGCGGAGGCCGCATGGGGCTCGCGGTGGTGCGGCATGATGCGGCGACGGCACGGGGCGTACAGTGGCATGGCGCGCGGCGACGGCGCGCCGAGCCAGGGCCGGCACGGGCACTAGGGGCCGCCGTGCCCAGCGGCACGGCACGGCACAGTTCAACGGCCGTAGTGCCGTGCCTGGGCCGCGACCTTGGCACGGCGACACGATACGGCACGGCACGGCAGCGCCGCCGTGCCTCGCCGTGCCGTGCCTCGGCGTGCCAGTGCCGTGCCGTGCCTGGGCGGCCCGTTTGGAAAACTATAATAACCGGACTCTGGAGGAACATATCCAACACTTGCACCAAGTGTTCAGTCTGTTGTCCAGGGATCAATGGAAAGTGAAGTTCAGTAAGTGCCGCTTTGCTCAGCAATCCATTTCCTACTTGGGCCACATTGTCAGCAGCCACGGCGTATCTACCGATCCGAGTAAAATTGATGCAGTCCAGCAGTGGCCTACGCCTCAGAACATAAAGGAACTTCGAAGCTTCTTGGGGCTAGCTGGTTACTACCGCAAGTTTGTGCGCAACTATGCAATCTTGGCGCGCCCTCTTACTGATTTGCTTAAGAAGGGGTCCTTGTTTGTGTGGACGCCTGTTCATCGGGGTGCTTTTGAGGCTTTGAAGTCAGCTCTAGTTTCTGCGCCGGTCCTCGCCCTGCCAGATTTCAGCTTCAAACTGACGCCTGTGATGCCGGTGCGGGTGCCGTTCTATTGCAAGACGGTCATCCGCTTGCCTTTGTCAGCAAAGCGCTGGGCCCCTCGCACTCGAGCCTTGTCCACTTATGAAAAGGAGTTCTTGGCGACCCTAGTGACAGTCGAACAGTGGCGGTCTTATCTTCAACACAATGAGTTCACCATGTTTACGGATCAACGCAGCTTGATGCACATCTCACGGACCAGTGTCGCCAGACACCGTGGCAGCTTAAGATGCATACCAAATTGACCGGCCTCCAGTACAAGGTAATTTATAAGCCTGGCGCCTCTAACTCAGCTGCTGATGCTTTGTCTCGCCACCCTAGTCCCCCTGCACAGCTACAAGCACTTTCTGTATCTACACCGGCCAGCTGCTGGTCGGGTATGCTACTGACCCGGAGTCTGCCCGACTGTTACAGCAGTTGTCAGTCGATCCTCAATGATGTCCTCCATTTACTCTACATAATGGTGTCATCAGACATTCGGGCCGCATTTGGATTGTCGCGAACGCCGAGTTACAGCAACAGATCATGATCGCTTTGCATTCTAGTGCGCTCGGAGGGCACTCGGGGTTTCCAGTAACACACAGCAGAGTTAAGAAGTTGTTTTTCTGGCATGGGTTGAAACAGTCTATTAAGGCATTTGTTGCTTCATGTTCAGTATGTCTACAGGCCAAGCCAGATAGAGCTCGATACCCTGGACTACTTTCTCCGCTGCCTGTGCCCGAGGAGGAGTCTTGGCAGGTGGTCTCGATGGATTTTATCGAGGCGAGGGTCTCCCCACTTCAGGCCATGCTAACTGCATACCGGTGGTTGTCGACAAGCTCACTAAGTTCGCTCATTTCATTCCTCTTCACCACCCTTACATAGCCCAGAAGATAGCGCAAGTATTCCTGGATAATGTCTTCAGATTGCATGGTTTGCCCACCCATATCATTTCGGACCGGGGCCCAATCTTTACAAGCACATTCTGGCGTGAGCTTTTCCGGCTTGCTCAGGTTACTTTGGCCATGAGTTCAGCCTAGCTACCACCCACAGTCCGATGGACAGATCGAATGCCTGGAAACGTATTTACGTTGCTTCGTGCATTAATGGTCGAAGTGGTTGACACTTGCTGCCGAATACTGGTACAACACGAGCACTCATTCAGCTCTTGGAAGGTCGCCTCCTTTTGAGGTACTCTATGGTACGTCGCTCTCGCTCCTCGACATTTTGGTATTACTGATGCTTCTGCTTCCCCTGTTCCCGATGTCGACTCTATGTTGGCGGAGCGTGCCACCATGCTTGCCGCCGTGCGCCAGCATCTGCTGCGGGCACAACAACACAAGAGTGAAGCGGACAAGAAGCGGTCCGAGCGCTCCTTCCAGGTCGGGGATGAAGTCCCGTAGTGTGAGAGTTGCTGGGCCTGAGTGGGCCACTTGCGCCGCTTGTAATGAAAAGCCCATTCGTGAGTGCGATAAGGAGAGGCAGAGAAGGAGTGGAAGGCAACGATTGAACCCTAAACTACATGCATTTTACTTGTAATAGATCGGCACTCCCCCGTCGTTCCTACTGTTCTTCTTCCCGTTTGCGACATAATCTAATCTTCCTACTCCATTAAGAAAAAATCTATATGTCAGAGTTTTAGTTCTTTCAATAAAGTACAACTTTCATGCCTTTTCATTCAGTTGTACGGGAAATCAAACGTGAATCCAGTGTTTCTTTTGCCAATTCAAATCCCAAGCCAACTGCAACTGCTTCTGTTAACAGGAAAAGGGTCATCGCTTGAAGTAAATGGAGAGCATCATAAGAAGCAGGTGCCTGCTTACTAAATAGATTCTTCTTTTATGATATAAGAAGCAAGTTCCGTGAGTTTCTCATTTTTCTTTCCTTACTTTTTGTACCCTTGATTCAAATTGTTTATTTATTTAACCCTTACTCTTTGGTGCAGCAAGTGTACCTACATTTATTCAGTCATGTCTTACCTTAGTCGTACTTGGTTCCATGCATGCTCTCTCAACAGAAAAATGTCCTGTGCATATGCAGTTTGGTATTGTCCCTGACACTGACGCTTTTAGGCATAAAAGAGCAAAACATTGACGTCATCAAGCAAGGCAACAGCATGTTTGGGTAAGAACCGTGTTGCTCCTGATTAGATAATCTTTTTCAGTTTCCTGCTTGGCCAGATGTTTCATAATCAACGTGCAAGTATCTTTCACCAGGCCATGTGTAAATCAAACTTGGAGTAGCGACGCCACAGCTAACAAATACCCTAAAGCAGCTAGGCATCTATATATTCTTCATTGGTCTCATCCTCATGTGCCCGTGTTCAGACCTAAACTAATGAATGAACATGTTGTGTTTTGTGAGCATCAGCTCAAGCAATTGCCAATTACCATTACCTCCTATCTCAATATGTTTTGTCCACTCGGTGTCATTATGCTTACAGGAAAAACAAAGCACAAACATGGAAAGTTGAATACAAATATTACAGCACGACCAAAACTAATCTTTATGCATGGTACAAATCAAATCATTAGCTTCTTTATTTGAATGCCTTTCTATTGCTTTACTCACCATGATGGGAATTTCATACAATAATACAGTTGGTCAATAAGAACATTCATCCCCTTGCCATCATGTTCCCGCAATAGCTTATTTACAGCCAAAAACCTTTGTAGTATTCTTACGTGCAACTATGATCACTTGATTTGTTTACCTAACTATTTAAACCGTTACCACCTAGGGCTGCGAGAAAATTGCACTACTGGATTCAGGTTCTTTGCCGAGTGCCTGAGACACTCGGCAAAGGCCAAATTACACTCGGCAAAGCCTTTGCCGAGTGCGGCACTCGGCAAAGAACACACGACAAAAAATTGATCGGCAAAGCCTCTTTGCCGAGTGTCTTTTATCGGGCACTCGGCAAAGGCTTTGCCGAGTGCCTCGGGGACACTCGGCAAAGAAAAGCGTCCGTCACGGCGCCGGTACCGTTGACGGTCACTTTGCCGAGTGCCAACCCTGTAGGCACTCGGCAAAGATTTTTTATTTTTTTAAAAAAAAATCTTTGCCGAGTGCCAACCCGGCAGGCACTCGGCAAAGAATTTTTATTTTTTTTAAAAAAAATTCTTTGCCGAGTGCCAACCCTGCCGGCACTCGGCAAAGAGTTTTTATTTTTTTTAAAAAAAATTCTTTGCCGAGTGCCAACCCCCGGAAGGCACTCGGCAAAGATTTTTTATTTTTTTTTTAAATTTCTTTGCCGAGTGCCAACCCTGCAGGCACTCGGCAAAGAGTTTTTATTTTTATTTTTTACAAAATTTCTTTGCCGAGTGCCAACCCTTTAGGCACTCGACAAAGCTTTTTTATTTTTTTAAAAAAAATTCTTTGCCGAGTGCCCTCTGGCCGGCACTCGGCAAAGTTTGAATTTTTTTTAAAAAAAAATTCTTTGCCGAGTGCCATGGTCACAGCACTCGGCAAAGCTGAAAAATTTGTTTTCTGGGCGCCTATTTTCCCAGCTTTGCCGAGTGCTGTGACCATTGCACTCGGCAAAGGGGTCCTTTGCCGAGTGCAACACTGGGCAAAGTAACCCAAAACGACAATTTTTTATTTTTTTTTACATTCCATCGTAACAAATAAATTCATACAAACATATATCACATATATATCTCATCCATCACATATATATCTCATCCATCCACACATCCATCCACACATATCACATCCATCACAATATATATCACATATATAATAATAAGTGCTCAAGTCCATCCAAATAAATCCACAAGTCTATCAAAGTCCACAAGTGCATCACAAGTATATCACAAGTCCATCATCAAGTGAACAACAAATGTAAAAAATACAACATGCACTCATCTCGCCCCACTGCGACTGTGGTGAAGGCACAGATCCATCATTCGGAGGTGCATGAGGTGACCGTCAGAGGGAGACTGCACAAAGGAGAAAAGATTACATATGAGACAAGATTATTTCGATAGCTAATCTAGGACGGTAGAGGCCATACAAGCAAAGCACAAGCGAAAGTAAAAAAACTTTCATACTCACAGGAGTAGCTGCAGCTGCAGGACGCGGAGACGAAGGTGGAACCAACAGCCCATTTGGCAGAGACAAGCCCATATGTTGCCCAAGCCCTTGTAGGAACTCCGTAATGTCCGTCAGCCTCTGCGCCTGGGCCTGCCGCTCGGCCCGCTCGGCCTCCAGCTGGGCCGCCATCCTCTAGTGCCCAGCCTCTAGCTCCAGACGTTGCTTCATTTCTTCTTCTAGCCGGGCCTGCAATATTTCACTCCAATGTTTCAGTAATATAAAGCTAATTAAGATGTGTAAAGATCAATGTATGACGAGTAAAACAGGAATAACCTCGAGTGCGTCGACCCGGTGCTGTGCAGCAGGCGGCCGTGTGCGAATGGCCGGACTCTCGCTCGTGCTCCGTGCTCGGATCTTGGAGAGGGAGGGAGTATAGGCCGTGTCGATGACGCCGTCGCCAAGCCAGAACCGCCCATGCTTCTTGCCTTGCCCCGCCCTCATGACAGCCTCTCCATCAAAGTCCTGGGTGCTCGGATCGTGGTCTGACCCATGGAGCGACCTCGCCACCTCAGTGTACTCACTGATGCGGGAGTGGACGCTCGGGTTCATGTATGCCTCGGGTGGGTCCTCCAGGATGAAGGAGACATCGGAAGTCGCCTTGCCCTTGTGGGCCATACACCATGCCTGGAAGTCCGAGCAAGCCTGGCCACTATGTGACGCCGACTGCGAGAAAGACAGCACGATGATTAGAAATCAGGCAGAACTGAGCATCACAATAGAGAAATGAATTCGCGTACCCATGTTTGTTTGTATCCGGCGAGGTTGCGGCTGCCTTGATGGTGTGCTGGACCTTGCATCTGCAAACGACGGTCCCGGGCATCCCTGTGCATCTTGATGTACTCCTCCGTGAACCACCTCTCCACCATCATCGCCCAGCACTCGGGATACGCTTGGCACCACCAGGGAATCATCTACATATCATCAAGTATTGGACATATAAGAAGATCAAATTAAATCAACTTAATCTCAAAATGAATCAATATTGATGTTCTTCATTTACCTCAAGGTACTGCTCCCGGGTCAGCTGCATCTCTCTTGCGTCTTTCTTGGTTTTCCTCTCTCCAAGATTCGACCCGTAGTAGGTTACGATGGCCTGGATGCGCACCTCGTGATGCATGTCGGTGACGAGTTTTTTACAGGCTTTGGTAGTCACCTGCTCTGCCCTGGCCTCAAATCCCTCCTCGCATCTGTAATAAGTCTGCATACAAAAGCGATGTATCCATTCATTATTTCAAGAAAAGTCCAATGAATGCAACGTATTGAGCAATGTTCTTTGCCGGGGAGACTTACCCCAAACTCTGCCTTCACCCGCGCCGCCTTGTTGGGGTACTCCGCATCGGGGGCGACGGCGTAGTGGTCAAACGAGTAGGCCAGCTCTATCTTCGATGCGTACGTGATAATGCCGGGGAAGTGTTGCCTGCACAGAAGACCCAGGATGCCGTTGACTAGCCGTGCGCTACCACCCGACACAATCACCCAGTTCCAACACAAGTGATTAAGAAAAATTATTAGTTTTTTTTCATCATATCATATGAAGTAGTGGTGATAACATATAAAGTTACTTTTGCCCTTCGGGGCGAATCACTGGGCGTTGGTGAGGAAGCGGAACCTGTGGGAGGCTCGCGGGACCTCGCAAGTAGACACTCGAAGAGGAGTCGGAGGAAGTGGAACCCGTGCCTACCGCCTCCCCCTCCTCCTCCTCCTCCTCGTCCGTCTGCCGAACCAGCTCCTCGTCCACGGGCGCCACCTCCTCCTCCAGCTCCTCCTCACGCGGCATGGGAGGAGACGGCCCCCTCCTATGGCGGGTCCTCCTCCTCCTCCTCCTATCCGATCCCTCCGCCGCCCCCTCCGCCTCCTCCTATAGCCGGCGTGGTCTTTGGTAAATCGAGTTCACGGACCTATGACGGTCGCCCGCCATCTTTGTTCAATCACCTGCAATAAAAAAGAAAAACAAGACGTAATTAGAAATAGGTGCAAAATGAACAAAACATAATTACAAAAAACATAGTATTACATGTATTAGAAATAATCTTCATGATTGAGATTAGTTGGATCATAGGTCTCTGCACCAAATGAACCTCACACCTTTCTTGCATATTGGGCATGGGAACTTCCCGTGAACACACCAGGCGCAGAATATTCCATACGCCAGGAAGTCATGCAGGGAGTAGTGGTACCAAACGTGCATTTTGAAGGTTGTCTTTGTAGCTCGATCATATGCCCATACCCCTTCGTCCCAAGCACAGACCAATTCATCAAACACGGGCTCCATGAACACACCATATTACTCCCTGGGTGTCCAGGAATTATCAATGACAAGAATACGTTATGTCGTTGAAAGGAGACACCAGGGGGGAGATTAAGGGGGATAACGAAGACGGGCCAACATGTGTATGGGGCAGCCATCATTCCATAAGGATTGAACCCATCTGTTGCCAACGCGACACGTACATTACGAGCCTCATCTGCTTTGTCATGATGTTTGTCATTAAAGCGGATCCAAGCTTCACCATCGGATGGATGTACCATCTTATCAGGATTGTACCGTTTGCCATTTTTGTGCCATGTCATCTGTTTCGTGGATTCCTCGGTCATGTATAGCCGTTGGATCCTCGGTAGGAACGGAAGGTACCGTAGGATTTTCACGGGGATCGTAAGTTGCCTCTTCTGGCCATCATCAGAGTCTACCTCCAGGTACCTGGAGGATTTACACTTTGGACAGAACTTTGCATGCTCATGTTCTTTAATAAATAGGACGCACCCCTTCGGACAAGCATGTATCTGCTCATACGGCATCTTAAGTGCTCGAAGGAGTTTATGTGACTCGTACATGCTCTTTGGCAGAATGTGGCCCTCCGGAAGCAGGGTGCCAATCACGGCCAACGTCTTATCAAAGCCAGATCGACTCAAGTTTAACTCGGACTTCAACCCCATTAAGCGTCCAATGGCATCCAGTTGAGACACCGTTGACCGATCGTGAAGGGGTTTCTGTGCCGAGTCCATCATGTCGTAGAACGCCTGTGCGGCTGCCTCCATCTCCTCCTTCTCACATCCCTCATCGAACTGTCCTTGGTGAAAGTCATCTAACATGTCTGCAACCCCGGCATCAGCATCAAAAGCCTCCACCCGTGGTCTCACCACCTCCTCTCTCATACGATGGGCTTCACCATGGTGGACTGTAGGATCTACAGGAAGTTAAAGGAGGCCTAGAGGGGGGTGAATAGGCCTATAAAAATTCAACACAAAAATCTGTTAGAACAGAGGGCGGCACTGCCGGCCTTACAGGGCGGCACTGTCGCTCTTCGAAAATAAATCGAACACGGCTAAGATTTTACAGATAAGAACCTGACCCCTTTAACTGCTTAATCTTGCGATATAAAGATAAGATTCAGTTCGAAGACTGAATACCATAGAAACTCCACACAATAATGGATTGAGCAACCAAACCCTAACACTAGCTATTAATGAACTAAACCAGCAAGTAAATAAGATAAAGCACGCAAGAGACAAGATTTATCCCGTGGTTCAGCTCACCACCAAGGTTTGCCTAAGTCCACGTTGTTGAGGAAGCCACAAAAGGCTTGAACTTGCCACAAAGGCTTGCCTTACCCTCGCTCTCAAATCAAGAGAATGAACTCTTGAAGTGAGGGGTGATTTCTTAGCTTTTGAATGAGGTTACAAACCTCCCAAAGCTGCCACACGAGTTGGCAAGCGCAAGGGCGACGCCTAGCCGGCTAGGAGCAAGCTCCAAGAGTAACAAACCCTAGAACCGCCGGCCAAACATGAACCAAATGCTCTTAGACTTTGGGAATCAGTGGATCTACTCTCCAATCGAGTTTTGCTGCCTTTTCTCTCAAGTTTTGATGCTTGGAATCAAGGATTAGCTTGAGGGATGGAGGAGCAACAATGGAGGAGAGAGGGTGAGCTTTGGTTCTATTTTTCTCGAGCCGAATGACTCAGTAAAGAAGATGACAGTTGTGGGCCAGGCCTGAAGGGTATAAATACCCCTCGAGCCCAACGGTCAGTTAAGGGTGGCACTGCCGCCCTAGCCAAAACAGGTAACATGATATGAAATTTGGCTGGCTGTTTTGACTAGGTGAGATGATGTAGATCTATGAATTTGAGCATATGGTTCAACAGTTGACCAACTGTCCTAAAATCCCTCTTAGTAGTACGGCTTTCCCTAAACTCAATTTCAAAACATAAAAGAATTTAAACCTCCTTTGAGCTAGGCCTAGCCACCTTTTGTAATTAGGACACTTGCAACCTGTACATCATCCTCATTTTTCGATTCCCTGCTTGTCATCTTGATAAATCTCATTAGTCCTTTAATTTGGTGGTCATCAATGCCAAAACCCACAATAGGGCTTGATTGCACTTACATGGACCCACCGGGTGTAGGCTGCGGTGCTGCTCTGGGCTGGCCTTGTGCCACCATCTGTGCAGACCTATCTATACCTTCCTTCCCTTTGCTCACGAACTGAACATACTCATATCCATTGATTACCTTTCTCCCATTGGTTTTACCTCCATGAGTGTGCCCAAGCCCATCCTTGATGCGTGGATTTCTTCCACCTTTGTATTGCGGCATCTTTGGTTGTTCAACTTTGTTACCAACAGATTTCTTGACTTCTATGCACCTTTTTCCTAACATAGCATTGAGCCTAGCAATCTCCTTTTTTATAACCTCCATGTTTGCAAGGTTAGTGGAATAAACATTTAAGTCAAGATTATAGCATTTTCCACACCCTTGACTAGTGGAGGGAATAGAAGTGTTATTTGTGTTAGAGGGCAGTGGGGTGCTCTCCCATAGAAGATTATATTGCTCCTCAAGTTTGTTATGCTTTTCAACTAAGACACAATACTTGTCATTGAGTGCAATATTTGCCTTCTTTGTGAGAGCATGTTCTCTTTGTTCTTCGGCCAAGGCCTTGATCAAAGAGTCCACCTCACTCCTCTCTAACTCAAGAGCTTCCTTGCAACCAATATACATCTTTTCGGTTTCCTCAAGATTTTCATCTCTATCGGCTAGCTCCACTTTGACACTTTCTAATTCCTCCATTAGGTTTGTGATGAAAAGCATGGTCTTAGAATCCAAACTTTTAGTCAATTTTTCATATTTCTCAACATCACTAGTTTCATCATCACTAGAATCACTAAGTTCACTACTAGAGATGTCACTAGGAGGTGGAGAAGGTTTGGCTCTTCATTTTACCTTCTCACCCTTTGCCATAAGACAAATGTGAGTGGAGCGGTGGTCATCATCATCGGACATGTTGTTGAAGAGCCTTGGTGTAGAGGATGGCTTTTGAATGGCCACGGTTGCAACCTTCACATCCTCATCACTTGACCCCTTAGTTGAGTCCCACTCATGCCCAATGTGTGCCTCCCCCATTTGCTTGTATCTCTTTTTGTGCTCATGCTTGCCTTCATTGTTGTCCCTCTTGTATTTGTTGTCTTTCTTTTCATAGGGACACTTAGCAATGAAATGCTCGGTGCTGCCATAATTGTAGCAAGTCCTCTTCTTCTTGTTTGGGAACCTTCTTTGCACTATTTTATACCCATTTCTTTTTAGCCCCTTGTGATAGCTCTTCATGAACAAAGCCATATCATCAATCTTCATGTAATCAGCCCCATCATCTTCATCTTCACTTGAGGATGAACTTGGATCATCATTTTGTGGAGTTGACTTGATTTCCTTGAGCTGATTTGTTGATGCTTGCTTGCTGCCCTTTGCCTTGTTGGAGGCGCCTTGATTGCTTGATTTATTAGCCTTGAGAGCTACTTCCTTGATCTTCATGCCTTCTAGCTTGGCTTGCAACTCACCAAGTCTTCTCCTCTCATTGGCTTCTTCTCTTTGCATGTCAAATGTCAACAATCTTCCAAGCACATCATTTGGTGTGAAGTGCTCAAACTTCTTTTTATCTCTAATCAAGATAACCATGGTCTCATTTCTTGGTGAGTAAGCTTCCAACATAACCTTCACCACTTTGTGATCATCAAGCTCATCACATCCAAAGCCTCTAATTTTACCCACCAAGGTCATCAATCTATCAAACATCTCTTGTGGCCACTCTCCTTCAACAATCACGAACCTATTGAGCTTAGCCATCAATAAATCAATCTTTGCTTTCCTCACTTTATCAACACCTTCATATGCTAGATGCAAAGTGTCCCAAATCTATTTTGCAACATTGACATTCATCACTCGGTTGTACTCATTTCCATCCAAGGCACTAAGAAGAATGCTTGTGGCTTGGCCATTGAGATGGACAGTAGCTAACTCTTCATTTGTTGGTGCTTCGGGATCTTCCGGTGGCTGCAATCCATTCACCACAATCTCCCAAAGACCAGGGTGAAGACCTACAAGATAAGCACTCATCAAGTGCTTCCACTTGGCAAAGTTTGTCCCATCAAAATGAGGCAACTTGCCTGCGGGTACATTGATAATAGATCTTTTGTTCTGGTTAGACAAATAAGAATAATTAAAGGATACGGCGGCATATTTGTTCTTCTTATTGTTGCTACCCTTGTCATCACTATCCTTCTTCTTGTCCTTGCTCTCCACCTTCTTGCTATCTTTTTAAGCGTGGTATGACACATCATCATCTCCATCATCCGAGCTACTAGAGAGCTCACTAGATGATGCATCATACTCTTTCTTCTCTTCCTCTTGAGCTATTGCTGCCCTTCTCTTGGCTCTTGCCTCTCTTGTGATTTTTCTAGCTTCTTTTCTCTTCTTCTTGTCCTTGAGCCGCTGCTCTTCTTTCTTCTTTTCTCTAGCTTCTCTTGTTGCGATCTTGGTGGCTTTTCTTTATTTTCTTGCCTTTCTTCTTTCGGCATCGGTGGTCTTGGCTTCTTTGATGGTCGCATCACTTGCTGTCGACATGGACAGCTCGCTGCTGCTGCCGACATCCTCGACACACACACCACTTGCGTCCGCATCGTGAACGGTCCTCGAACCTCCTCCTTCTTCCATACTTCACGCGGTGAAGCGTATACGAAGTAACCTCGCTCCAATACCACTTGTAGGATCTACAGGAAGTTAAAGGAGGCCTAGAGGGGGGTGAATAGGCCTGTAAAAATTCAACTCAAAAATCTGTTAGAATAGAGGGCGGCACTGCTGAAAGCTCTAGTTTGGTTTTGGTGAATTGATGAAACCCTAAGTGCTAACCTAGTTTATCAAGTGATCATGAGATAGGTAGCACACTCCAAGTGATGAAGCAAATGAAGATCATAGCATGATGATGATGATACCATTATGATGATCAAGTGCTTGGACTTGGAAAGAAGAAAGAGAAAAACAAAAAGCTCAAGGCAAAGGTATAAACCATAGGAGCTATTTTGTTTTGGTGATCAAGACACTTAGAGAGTGTGATCACATTTAGGATTGATAGCCGTACTATTAAGAGGGGTGAAACTCGTATCGGAATGCGGTTATCAAAGTGCCACTAGATGCTCTAACTCATTGCATATGCATTTAGGATCTAGTGGAGTGCTAACACCCTTGAAAATGTTTGTGAAAATATGCTAACACATGTGCACAAGGTGATACACTTGGTGGTGTTGGCACATTTACAAAGGAGGTGGTGTTTGCGGGGTTGAGATGGGTTTGGGTCCCTCTCTCCCTCCCGCCGAGCTTGCGAGGAGGGATTCGGCGCTTTCGGGAAAATGAATTGTCTATTTTCTATTGCGCCGGATGCAAATTCTTGTGGTTGGCACATTGGATCAAGGGTGAAGAAGATAGAGGAGAAAGGAATTCGGTCTCACTGTTTAACAGTGACCGGACGCTGAGTCCGAAACGACCGGACGCTGAAGTAGTGCGTCCGGTCAGGCTGTCGGTTGGCACAGTGCTTAGGGTTAAGCACCGGACGCTAAGCTGTGTCCGGTCGAGTTGACCGGACGCGTCCGGTCATGCTCGGGAGCTTACTGTACTCGACCGGACGCTGAGGCTTTAGCGTCCGGTCAGTTCGATCGGAGCGTCCGGTCAGCAAATTCGACCGTTGAGATCAAACGTTCGCTGTTGAACGCAGGAGACACGTGGACACCATCGGGCGACCGGACGCTGAGGTGCAGCGTCCGGTCAGTAGGATCGGAGCGTCCGGTCACCCCGATCTGTGCCCAGTGAAGGGGTACAACGGCTCTATTTCGTGGGGGCTTCTATTTAAGCCCCATGGCCGGTTCAAGCTCACTCTCTTGGCCATTTCTATTGACATAGCATACTTGTGAGCTTAGCCAAAGCCCTCCCACTCATCTAGATCATTGATTCATCATCATAGTGAGATTGGGAGTGATCCAAGTGCATTGCTTGAGTGATTGCATCTAGAGGCACTTGGTGATTGTGTTTCGCTGCGGATTTCGCTTGTTACTCTTGGTGGTTGCCGCCACCTAGACGGCTTGGAGCAGCGAGGATCGTTGAGTGGAGGAGGTGATTGTCTCCGACTCCGATCGTTTTGATTGTGAGGGGTTCTTGACCTTTCCCCGGCGGAGCGCCAAAAGGTACTCTAGTAAACTGCTTGTGGCTTGTGTGATCCTCATCTTGTGTTGGTTGTGCGGCACCCTATTGAGGGTTTGGCGAGTGATGCCAATCAGCGCGTGAACCTCCAAGTGAGTGAATCGCCACAACGAGTACTAGCTTGCCGGCAAGCAAGTGAACCTCGGTAAAAATCATTGTGTTCATCATTTGATTCCGAGGTGATTGGTCTACATTGGTATTCATTATTGTGATTGATTGGTTCCTACCACTACACGGCGGTATAACTCTCTTGCTCACTCTTACATTCCCGCAAACTAGTTATCAAGCTCTTTAGTATAGCTAGTTGTGAGAGCTTGTTTGTTTGATTAGTGTTGCTCTTTAGTTAGTCTTTGAGAGCACACTAATTTAGCTAAGTGTCATAGCTATTGTGTGGATATACTCTATTCAAAATAGAATTGTGGTAGGTGGCTTGCCTTTTAGTAGGCTAGTGCAACAATCGCTTCGCCGCATAATTGTCTAACATATTTTGTTAAGTGTTGTTGTAGAATTTTATTAGGCTATTCACCCCTCCTCTAGCCATTAGGACCTTTCAACTGCCGGCCTTATAGGGCGGCACTGCCGCTCTTCGAAAATAAATCAAACACGGCTGACATTTTACAGATAAGAACCTGACCCCTTTAACTGCTTAATCTTGCGATATAAAGATAAGATTCAGTTCGAAGACTGAATACCACAGAAACTCCACACAATAATGGATTGAGCAACCAAACCCTAACACACTAGCTAGTAATGAACTAAACCAGCAAGTAAATAAGATAAAGCACGCAAGAGACAAGATTTATCCCGTGGTTCAGCTCACCACCAAGGTTTTCCTAAGTCCACGTTGTTGAGGAAGCCACAAAAGGCTTGAGCTTGCCACAAAGGCTTGCCTTACCCTCGCTCTCAAATCAAGAGAATGAACTCTTGAAGTGAGGGGTGATTTCTTAGCTTTTGAATGAGGTTACAAACCTCCCAAGGCTGCCACACGAGTTGGCAAGCGCAAGGGCGACGCCTAGCCGGCTAGGAGAAAGCTCCAAGAGTAACAAACCCTAGAACCGCCGGCCAAACATGAACCAAATGCTCTTAGACTTTGGGAATCAGTGGATCTACTCTCCAATCGAGTTTTGCTGCCTTTTCTCTCAAGTTTTGATGCTTGGAATCAAGGATTAGCTTCAGGGATGGAGGAGCAACAATGGAGGAGAGAGGGTGAGCTTTGGTTCTATTTTTCTCGAGCAGAATGACTTAGTAAAGAAGATGACCGTTGTGGGCCGGGCCTGAAGGGTATAAATACCCCTTGAGCCCAACGGTTAGTTAAGGGCGGCATTGCCGTTCTTAATAGGGCGGCACTGCCGCCCTAGCCAAAATAGGTAACATGATATGAAATTTGGCTGGCTGTTTTGACTAGGTGAGATGATGTAGATCTGTGAATTTGAGCATCTGGTTCAACAGTTGACTAACTGTCCTAAAATCCCTCTTAGTAGTACGGCTTTCCCTAGACTCAATTTCAAAACATAAAAGAATTTAAACCTCCTTTGAGCTAGGCCTAGCCACCTTTTGTAATTAGGACACTTGCAACCTGTACATCATCCTCATTTTTCGATTCCCTGCTTGTCATCTTGATAAATCTCATTAGTCCTTTAATTTGGTGGTCATCAATGCCAAAACCCACAATAGGGCTTGATTGCACTTACATGGACCCACCGGGTGTAGTCCGACGTAAATCCATTCTTCACAAGATGTTTACCCATTTCCACCTTGTTTACCCTTCTCCTGTTTCCACATTTGCTGCAGGGACACAAAACTAGGCAATGTCCTTTAGCAGTGTTGCCAAATGCACTGTTCAAGAAAGCATCGGTCTTGTTCATCCATTCCGTGGTGTAATCACTCTGACTTCTCTAGCCCGTGTACATCCACTGACGGTCATCCATCCTCTAACATATGTATCAGCGAGTAATGTAACCATCAATTGCATCTACATGGTGTTCCTACTGTCTAATAGGTGAGGATAGGTCCTAATCCCACCCGCAGATGCGTAGATGAAGTTAGTTTCGATGCTCTACTCCTATCCGAGACAGAATTTCGGCAACACCTCCCCGCTGTTCTCTAGATACACGTCCTGCCAAAGAAGAGTGCGTATCCGGAGAACAACAGGGAGGTGATGCCGAAACTCTATCTCGGACCGGAGCAGAACATGGAAAATAACCCATCTACGCATCCGCGGGCTGTCCAAAAAAACATGGACAATCCGAAACAAATACGGTCATAGATATGCAAAGATCTGCATACCTCCAACCGTATCTCTTTCGAACGGGAGACACCTAACTGGGTTACGCGATCTATGACCATGATACGAAAAGAGGGGTCATACCTAGGGTGGCGGCGGAGTCAGGCTAGCGGGGCCGTGGCGGGTCGGTGCAGTGGCGAGACGACGCAGTGCAGGCAGACTGGCACGGCGGTGGGAACTCCGACTCGGCTCCGACGGGCACTTCTCTACAAAAATGGAACAAAATATTGTCATTTACAAAACATTTCGGCAGAACCTCTCCTGCATGGTGAGGTTTCGAAAACCTGCAAAAAACAACGGCACGATGGCCGACAAGCACATATGTCTCAAGAGAAGCCATGTAGTTTGGATATCAATCAATGCAGAAGAATATATCCAAGTAGTACCACTACTTGTACTACTACTTCCACTATTGCTACTACTACTACCATTAGTTCTACTACTACTACTACCACTATTGCTACAACTACTACCATTAGTTCTACTACTACTACTACTACTACTACTACCACTAATTCTACTACTACTACTACCAATAGTTGTACTACTACTACCACTAGTACAACTAATACTACTACAACTACCACCACCTCGACAACAACAAGAGAGAAGGCATACCTGACGGGTGCCAGGGGTAGGGGCGGGCGGCGTCGGGAACGGGGTCGGGCACGGGCGGCGTCGGGGCGGGCGGTCCACGAGGCGCGGCCGGGGGCAGGGCGCGGCCAGGGGTAGGGCGGCGCGGCCGGGGGCAGGGCGCGGGCAGCGCGGGCGAGTAGGCCGGCGTGGGCGCGGGGGCTGGCTGGCTGTCGGTTCGACTGCCCGGCCGGCCAAAAACGACTAAGTCCCCCCAACCGCCCTTTGCCGAGTGCCGGATCAGGGAGGCACTCGGCAAAGATTAAAAAAATTAAAAAATTTCTTTGCCGAGTGTCTCAGATCTGGCACTCGGCAAAGATTTTTTTTTGAAAAATACTTTGCCGAGTGCCCCTGGCACGGCACTCGGCAAAGATTTATTTTTTTTTTTTAATTTTTTTGCCGAGTGCTCCTGTGGAGGCACTCGGCAAAGAGGAATTTTTTTTAAAAAAATTCAAAACCCTCTCTGCCGAGTGCCTTATTCTTGGCACTCGGCAAAGAGGCACTCGTCAAAGAGGGTTTTGAATTTTTTTTAAAAAATTTCCTCTTTGCATAGTGCCTCCACAGGACCACTCGGCAAAGAAATTTAAAAAAAAAATTAAATCTTTGCCGAGTGCCGTGCCAGGGGCACTCGGCAAAGTATTTTTCAAAAAAAAAATCTTTGCCGAGTGCCAGATCTGAGACACTCGGCAAAGAAATTTTTAAAAAAAAATTAAATCTTTGCCGAGTGCCAGATCTGGGACACTCGGCAAAGAAATTTTTAAAAAAAAATCAAATCTTTGCCGAGTGCCTAACAGCAGGCACTCGGCAAAGAAGGACGTGGCCGAACGCCGTTACTCGGGCAGCCTATGCCGAGTGCTGAGATTTTGCCGAGTCGGGCACTCGGCAAAGAAGTCCTTTGCCGAGTGCCCTTTTTTGCCGAGTGCCCGGCACTCAGCAAAGAACTCTTTGCCGAGTGTAATTCTTTGCCGAGTGCAGCACTCGGCAAAGGTCTTTGCCGAGTGTCCGATTTTTGACACACGGCAAAGAATTTTGCACTCGGCAAAGTCTCTGTTTCCAGTAGTGTTGGGAGGTACAGAAAAGGAAGACAAAGCAGCAGTGTTTTCATAAACAAAGAAAAGGAAGACAAATGGATGGAAGGGTCACCTTACTTTTGAAGACCTACATCATATCAGAGTTTTAAGCTAGCTTTTCTGTTTTTTAGCAGATGATCGAGTTCCTCATGCCATACTCAATAAAATTGTAAACTTGAAGCTTTGTGAATGTGAATATCTGAAGGCATGGCAAGTGGTATCAAGGGCATCTTTGCTGTTCTATTAGTTTCCCCTTTGACTTGGACACTTGGTACACCATCTAATATCTACTCAAAACTTTATTATATGCCCTCACATGAAAAAAGAATTGCATTGTCAACCTCAAATTTGTTAACAATAGAAAATGCAGTCCAAATATATATGTATGCTTTGTAAATAAGTCTATATTATCTTCCTAAACCCAACATTTATTGGGCCCATTTGCCACTCAGTTCTTATTCATCAGTGTGTACCCTGCATTGTTCCTGCCTTCTCATGCTACATTTGTATTGTACTAGTCCATCATGCGCGCCATCGCGCGCGCCGGCAAATCACCTGGTTAAGGCGCAGGGGGAAAATATGTTTAATCTTTGCATGGAAACAATATTAGGAGTCAAATGTAGCTATGTCAGGTACAAAGAACGAAAGATTGGAGCACAATAATTTGCATACCTTGAGCCGCATCATACTTCACATTCAGATAATCTGTGGTAGTAGGCAATGAGGCAAGAGTTGTTCAAGAAATCTGATACCCCTCACATTCAGTTGAATGACAGCATTGTCTAACTGAAAGCAGTTTGTACAGCACCTCAAGCCCTACTATCATCATGTTTCATCACTCAAAAGATCATAAGTTCGTATCTGGTAGGTGTAGTTGTCACTGGCATATTCAAACATACATGTCAGAATCATATTGCATTTATCAATCTAACATGGATCGCATCTTCTCACTCTGCATCCTCTATCTCTGCATCCTCTGGAACGGCTAGGAGATACAGAACGCTGTTGCACCTGTATGTAGATGTAGAAACATAAAACTGAATCATACGGGGGCCAAATGATTATGCAATGCAACAGGGCCTAGTTTGATCAGATACTATCGACCGAAGATCCAGTTCACACCAATTTAAGTTTTGAAGAAGCCCTACCCTTCCTTAACATGTAACTTGATCAACACTAGCATAGTACTTTCCAAGTATCGGAAGTTGGAATAGGGCAGCAGGATGACAGGATGTATGCAAGCTTTTCCCAGTTCTATATCTAGATTTATTACAAAACACTACTACTTGACATAAGCTAGAAAGAAAGGAACAAGAAACATTACCTGATTAGAATCTCTCCCAGATTTCCAGAGAATTGCCCATCAATGTAATCCTCAGTGTTGGCAAGCTGCACACAGTAGGGAAAAAAAGGCAGCAATGAATTTTGTATGTCATTTAGACCCAATTGATGATTAGCTATTCATCAAAAAAGTATTCAATACACGACCACTCTAATAGTATGACAGCCAAACTATGAAATTAGTACCTGGAGATTCATATAGGAGTCCACCGAAGCAAGATAACCTGGGAATGTATAATAAAAGTTTTTCAGTTTGATTAAGAGCAGGGGCAGTATCTGGAAACTAAAATGTTCCGGTTCAAACTGAATATAAAAAGGAGATATTACCTCTGTACTCCATACCCCACTTGAGTTTGACAATAACAGGGTTCCTGTCAGGTTGTTCAGGAAAGGTTTTGGGTTAACTGGCACAGTCTGCACAAAACGAGAGCTGATTAGTGAGCACGTATACCATAAGATCTTCCTTTATTATAGCTAGCAAACATAAATAACAAGACTCTCATTCTTTGGATTTCCGTAGTTCATTATTACTAAGCCCATTGGTCAACTAGATGATAGATTTGTGCCATTAATTGGAAGCTAGGCATTTACAACAGTCTGGTGCGTAAAGAATATCACAAAAATATGGCATGCATGACATGATGCACCCAGTGGCTCAACATTTAACTGAAAAAATAGACCAATAATATAGCACATATTAAGCATCATGGCAAAAATGTATAAACAGGTCAACATTTAAAATCTCATTATCGAAGTCACCTAGGAAGGAGACAGTGAGACACTCATCCATTTATCTAGTCAAGTATATTACTGTTAATAAAATTTAATATAATTGTTTCATAATGCAGAAGAGCATGCTATCTTCCTGCTACAAACCTAAGGTATAAAAGGTACTCTATCTGTAGACAAATATATCAATGAGAAAACTATTCTATAAAGCAACCTAAACATCTAGATAAATGCTGATTTATAGTCTCGGCATAGCCGTAAATAGAAAGACAACTTGAGGGGTAGTTGTACATGTATCTCTGAAGCCAGAACATAGCAACATGTACCATTTGAGTACCAATTCAAATTTGAGGTTCATCGAATTAAGACACGAATGTATGAAATCAAATGTTTAAGACTATGTGTGCTCTTAGGAGGCTTAGAGCCTGCTTGGCGGCTAGAACTGTGCCACCCTGAGCTCACGACAACCGCAGGCGAAGTGTAGAAAGCAATATCCACGAAAACATACGAAGATGCCCCAGGAAAAAAAGAGCATAAAACACAAACAGTGATAATAATGGCTGCATATTCTCAAACGGTATAGCTGAGAAGAGGATATTTGGTGTCAAGCAACATTGGCACTGACATGTTCGGGAAAAAGTTGGAAAACAGCAATGGCATGTAAATATTTTCAGGCTTGACACTCGCAATGACAAAGAAAAAAAACATAAAAGAGTCATTAGACAACCAAATATAGACTGCTGGTTAGAGTCAACAAACCCGGAATATGAAACCAAATTACCTGTGCACTCAATAGCTCAAAGTTCGGGTGGTCGGCTGAAATTGCCGAGTGGCCATATAGACTCCTAAAAAACTGGAAAGCAAAGATTTTGGATGTCTCCAACATCGTTTCCTAAGTTAACTGTAAGCAACTCTAATTAATAGTGATTGAGGGGAGGAGGGCTGGGCATGGAGTGCAGTTTTCACCAGCTATCGTAGCCCTTACATTTAACACTATACTAAATAACTAGGTCTCTTCTCCCACTTCCTGTCGTTGCCATTTGGTTCCACTATGTTTGCAAGGCCAGTTTGAACCAGCGTTTGTGAAGTTCCCCTTGCAAGTAAGACAGGAAATTAGCTCACTAATTTGTCACCCGCCATATAAAAAGAAACAGCCGGAGTACTAAATAGTAGAGTAAGTTTGTCAAACTGACCTCTGCAGACAACTGGAAAGTGACGGCCGGAGTCAATCGCTCCTTCAAAAGAGCAGAAACTACGCCATTGGTATCCAGTTTCCCCCTCAATCGACACTGCAAATTCGATAATCAATATATTTTCACTTAATATTCATGTGACCTCACTTAACTTGAATACCGTAAGGCCATAGAACAATATAAGCTGTTAGCCAAAAAGACCCGGTTGATATTCATGTGACATAACCCAACTCATGAAAAATGGAGACCCTCAAGCGTTTTAGCTAACACGTGCATTACAATAACAACTTGAAGCATGAAAAAAATCACAAATGGGTGAAACTAACGAGGATACCTGTCTCAGCATATAATCATGACCAAAGGTTGTTGTTACATCCTTTGTCATTTGATTGTACATGAAATCAGATGCAAGGGAAACCTGCACACAATTGGTTATGTAGTGAAGCTGCTATAAAAGCTAAAAAAGATGTAAGCATTAAATACGACATGAAAAACACTCACATTTTCAGATACTTTGTGTACATAACTAAGCGCAACCATTCCAGTGGTTGCAATTTGGGCAGTCGCAACCTGCACATATACGAGATACAGCTTCATCAGATACAGCTAAAAATATTTTATTTCCCCAGCTTAATATATATATCAAAATATCCAATGCTTCTGCCAATTGTGCGTTTCCAAGATGAGTTGTGAGGCTCTTGTTACAGAAGTCTAAAAAAGATGCTAAACACAAGCAAGAAACCTGATTTATCAGGTCAACTAAGATAATATATGAGCCTAAGTACTTCTGGGAAAACTTCACTATGGTGCTGCTGTACATGGCATAAAGCAGCGTGCATGCATATTTTTTAGCTTCAACCAAGGAAGTGCAGTACTGGAATTTCATAGAAGCAGATCAAGGCTCTTAAATAAAAGAAGTGAGCAAGTATTTAATCTTATTGCTATATGCACAACAACTGAAATAACATGAGTTTATGAACACTTCTGAGCTTTTCCATCCAGGATTCCACAAACCTGTAAGCAACTCTAATTAACAGTGATTGAGGGGAGGAGGGCTGGGCATGGAGTGCAGTTTTCACCAGTTATTGTAGCCCTTACATTTAACACTATACTAAATAACAAGGTGTCTTCTACCACTTCCTGTCGTCGCCATTTGGTTCCACTATGTTTGCAGGGCAGTTTGAACCAGCGTTTGTGAAGTTCCCCTTGCAAGTAAGACAGGAAATTAGCTCACTAATTTGTCACACGCCATATAAAAACAAACGGACGGAGTACTAAATAGTAGAGTAAGTTTGTCAAACTGACCTCTGCATACAACTGGAAAGTGACGGACGGAGTCAATCGCTTCTCCAAAAGAGCAGAAACTACGCCATTGGTATCCAGTTTCCCCCTCAATCGACACTGCAAATTCGATAATCAATATATTTTCACTTAATATTCATGTGACCTCACATAACTTGAATACCGTAAGGCCATAGAACAATATAAGTTGTTAGCCAAAAAGACCCATTTGATATTCATGTGACATAACCCAACTCATGAAAAATGGAGACCCTCAAGCGTTTTAGCTAACACATGCATTACAATAACAACTTGAAGCATGGAAAAAATAACAAATGGGTGAAACTGACAAGGATACCTGTCTCAGCATATAATCATAACCAAAGGTTGTTGTTACATCTTTTGTCACTGAACTGTACATGAAATCAGATGCAAGGGAAACCTGCACACAATTGCTTATGTAGCGAGGCTGTTATAAAAGCAGAAAAAGATGTAAGCATTAAATACGACATGAAAAACACTCACCTTTTCAGATACTTTTTGTACATAACTAAGCGCAACCATTCCAGTGGTTGCAATTTGGGCAGTCCCAACCTGCACATATACGAGATACAGCTTCATCAGATACAGCTAAAAATATTTTATTTCCCCATCTTAATATATATATCAAACTATCCAATGCTTCTGCCAATTGTGCGTTTCCAAGATGAGTTGTGAGGCTCTTGTTACAGAAGTCTAAAATAGATGGTAAACACAAGCAAGAAACCTGATTTATCAGGTCAACTAAGATAATATATGAGCCTAAGTACTTGTGGGAAAACTTCACTATGGTGCTGCTGTACATGGCATAAAGCAGCGTGCATGCATATTTTTTAGCTTCAACCAAGGAAGTGCAGTACTGGAATTTCATAGAAGCAGATCAAGGCTCTTAAATAAAAGAAGTGAGCAAGTATTTAACCTTATTGCTATATGTACAGCAACTGAAATAACATGAGTTTATGAACACTTCTGAGGTTTTCCATCCAGGATTCCACAAACTGCCAATTGCTGGGCGATAACCAACCGAGAAATTCGGGCTAGGAAGTAATTCTTTGTAACCCAGCAAACCTCCCTCCTAATTACCTCCATTATACCGATGGCCGGTGCCGATGCGGCGGGCGAGCTTGAGGTCCGGTTGCGAGGCGAGGTCGAAGGAGCTGCATCCCGGCCACCTGCGAGGGGCAGCGGGGGCCAGCTCGCGGACGTGCGCCACCGTGCCGGCCGCGCACCGGCCATCGGTGGAGGCCATGCAGGCGGATCTAGTGGAGACAGGGAGGGCTCGCGCTAGATCCGGCTGCTCGCCGCAGATCCACCGCCTCCGTTGGCTGCGCGAGGTCGACGGCGTGCTCCAGCCTCAGATCGGCCGCCGGGAGGGGCCCCGCGAGCAGCCGCTCCAGATCCACCGCCGAGGTTGCTGACGTGACCTCCCCGTCGTCATGCATGGCCACCACGGAGTTTCCTCCGCCGCCAGAGGCCTCCGGCGCGTCAGGGCCGCCGCTGGCTGGCCGCGGGGCCGTGGGGACGACCAGCGACGGAGGGGCGAAACCCTAGGCCGCGCGACCCGCCGCTGTGCGTGGCGAGGAGGAAGCGGCGCGGTGGCGGAGGTGGTGGAGGAGGAGGAGGAGAAGGAGGAGGGAGGCCGCCGCCGCGCGGAGGGCAGGCCACCGCCGAGGTCGTCCCGCGCCTTCGCCTGAGCCGCGTTGCGAGGCGTCAGCGAGGGAGGGAGAGAGCGCGCGAGAGAGAGAGAGAGCGGAAAGGAGGAGGGCGTCGGGGTCGGGGAGAGCCTCCGAGGGCTTCGTACCGGGCAGGTCGGCCTGTAGCGTGATGCGGAGCCAAGACGGCCCGTCGATCGGCGAATCGGACGGCGAGCGGATTTCGGGGCGACGTGGACGGCCTGGTTGCTGGCCAAAGCTCCCTGCTTTGATAAGAAGAGATGCTCCCTAGCCCGGGCAGTTTCACGGGGTATAAAATAATAATGTGTACAGAACTACACAAAATTGTTCATAGTTTAGCGGTAGGGCTGCAAATTTGCATCCCTATTTATATATGATCTTGAGTTCGAGCGCTTTGTGATTGTGACGTTTATTAGGTATATAATAGAGAATATAAATTTCCCACTCTAAAATACTGCTCGCCTGGACCAGTGCCTGGGCCAACCACCAGCGACAGTTCCGCCTAGGCTTGCTACTGAAGATAGTGTTGTAAGGAAATATATATGGATTATATTAGAAAATAAAATTAATAATAGTGAGTGTTGTAAAGAAATATATATGGATTATATTAGAAAATAATTAATAATAGTGAGCAAATATATACTGATAGAGGGTGCCACTGCGAGTAATAAATGTGTTCCTGGACAAAATGGAATATGATCTTGTGCTCTACATTTTTCGTTGATAGAAAAGAGGAATATGATACACCGTAGTTCTCAATAGATGATTCCGAAGAGGCTATAACAAATAATTAAACGATAGTCGAAATTACAATCAGAATGACCATATCTTTGCATCGATTGGAGAACACATATCTCTCATTTTGTGATTTTCACCTCACCATTAAACTCAAAAAGACAAAAGAAAAGCCCAAAGGCTGTCAAAAATTACTTTTCTTTTAGTGGCTGAAGAAAGTAGATTGCATCCATCGAAGGGGCATTGGTTCCCTTCTCTTGAACAGATCCTCTGATTTTCACCTCACCATTAAACTCAAAAAGACAAAAGAAAAGCCCAAAGGCTGTCAAAAATTACTTTTCTTTTAGTGGCTGAAGAAAGTAGATTGGATCCATCGAAGGGGCATTGGTTCCCTTCTCTTGAACAGATCCTCTACAACTGCAGGATATGACAGTAAGCTTACTTAATTATCTTACTTCACAAATATAAGTAGAACATCGAGTGTTATTGGCTGAAATGACAGTAAGCTTACTTAACTATCTTACTTCACAAATATAAGTAGAACATCAAGTGTTATTGGCTGAAAAGACAGTAAGCTTAACTATCTTACTTCACAAACATAAGTAGAACATCAAGCGTTATTGGCTGAAAGAGCTAGGGAGATCCATCCCAAGTAAATACAGCAGGAAGAACATATAGCCATGACCACATATTTTTCGTGCTATAATGACTATCCATCAAGGACTGGGCAATTCACGCGAAATTCCAGCATCGGTAATTTCCGCCGTCTTGCAAGCATAAGCCATGATCTTCACCATCAACTTGTTCATTATAAGAACCGACAAACGAAATGGCATAATTGTTTCGCTTCCCCACTTGTAATGGCCAACGAAACTAATTTAAAAAGGGCCTGAACTGCTGAAGGTCCCTAGAATACCAATACCATGAGACAGGATGGTCACACATTGTGAAAAAGGATCAATGAATATGGAGTATGTTCTATTCTCGCCCAATTCATACGTCCTAATCTACAATAGAGTCTCTCAAAAGTATGAATCTAGCAACAGAAGCATCCCATAGTCAGGTAACCAGCAAGGAGAGAGAGAAAAAAGAGTAAAATAGCAATGCAAGAAAAATCAAGGCCTGTGTTAAGTGCCAGTTACAAACATGACAAATTTTAGCCAAGGGAAAGGAAATCTGTATCATCAGGTAATAACCAGCATGACCAGATTGAAGGAAAAACATCATTATTAGTTGGCAAACCAAAAATACACAACTTAGCAGAGGCGATGTAGTTGGCCTTGAATGGTCCAGGTCGATATTAGCCTTGAATGGTCCAGATCGACGGCAAGCGGCAATAGGGTTCAAACGTTTTTTTGGATCAAAATGTAGGTGGAGAAGCATAGTGGACATTAAGTTGTCAACTTGCATAAACCCCATAGGCCATTGCAGGTGCTAAGATCATAAAAATTAACCCATGTGCTACTATGGTTTTTTAGAATTTGCATAGTTAACATATGGTAGATGTCAGGCAACAATGTTCTGGCCAACAACAGGACTGGCAGACCGAAACTGCATGCATTTTATAGTAACCTTTCTGTAAACACACACACAAAAAGCAGCCGTACAAAAAAAAAAGGAATAAACAAAGGCTAGAGGGGAAGGCTTACTATACCTGGTTCATAGAGAAGTAGTGCACACATGCAAGGTGCAACAAACAGAACATGGTCAATGTGCAGCCCTGCCAAGAATAATAATAGGTTAAGGGACATCATGAGAAGACAGTAAGCAAATAGAACATGTGCAGCCAAGAATGTAAATGTATGTCCATGAAGTTCCAACTAATCTGATTAGAAAGTTTTTTTTTTTTTAAAACATGAGATAGTTGCTTCCTGATCTAGTAGGCTTACTTGATTAAGCACTCAAGTTGAAGCCTTCGCACGGAAGACTAGATCATAAGCATTGGCATACTTCTTCATTTGAAATATAAATATAAAATACCAGGAAAAATAAATACAATTATTTTTTATTGATAGAACTACCTTTCATCATTATTATTATTTGTTAGAACAGCAATTGCCTAATTCATATATACTGAAATGTTCTATTGTTGCCAATGCACTATTCTGAGATCTGGAAAATTGGAATTCAATCAAAACAATTCAAAATAAAATGAGAGTTGGATGATTTATCTATTTCATGAAATAGTTGGTATGTGTGTATAGGCACAAGCCGAAGCAGGCATGGTCACAGTGAGTTACAGTGAAAAGGTAGAAGAGCTAAATCTAAAAAATGGACATCAACCTGAGTTGTCTACAAAACAAATCGAACGATGCAACACTTGTTTTGTCAGGAAACCCAAAAGGACTCTGTAAGAGAGAAGAAGGAAAAAGCGGATTATCAAACATGAACATTAAATTGGAACACCAATATAGGACAGATTACTAACAAAGTAACAAGCAAGTATTGGTAGATGCAAAGAACAATAGGCACTTCCTTCTTTCCGTATAAAAAAAATAGCTGAATGCTACTGAACTTCCTTCCTTAGCAGCAGCTGGAAAAACTGACATAAACCACATAAACCTCAAATGTTGTTGTGGACAATACAACTTTGTCTAGATCAAGTAAATAGGAATTCCAACTTTTGGGAAACCAGATAGAACACTGAATAAGCATATTTTTTTGTACTGACTAAGCTTAAAGAAAAAATGCCTATTACTACAAAGCATCACTTGTTCAGAGGCAATCTAATTCGTCTGAAACGGTAAAGCACAAAACTTCAGAGGAACTCATAGTAGGAAACATGAGCATATTATTATATAATAAAAACACATATAATACTGTATATTCGACTTCAAATTGCTGATAATAAGTTGGTACAAACATAGTACGTTATACGATGCATTGGTCTCAATAAGTATAGGTATTGTACCGTTCATAAGATGACACTAATAAACACAAAAATAGAATCTCCAGTTAATGGAGTTGGAGTGCGTCAAGTACATAGCAGGGTAGTCTCAGCATTGTTCACCTAAACGGCCATTTAAAGACGACAAGAAAATATGGCGCACTTCGCGGTGCCCTACCATGCGCTACTAAAAGCACTATTTATCCCAACGGATGAGAATATCTTTGTATCATGGTAACGCGTAACCACCATTCCATTTCAGACTATGAAACATGAAGCAAGGGCATGCTTTCAAAACAAAAGTAAAAGCTAAAAATAATATAACTGGATTTTCTTCTGAAAAACAAATTGACCAATTAGTTGACATGGTAATACTGACAGTACATTAGCAAAATATGGCATATTAACTATTTGCCAACAAAGACGTAACTGGGCACCTCATACAATGCTCAACTATCCATCCAGCCTATAACATACAACTTATTTTCTGGTAGTTTGTAGCACACATGATATACCCAAACCAGGGATCAGAGTGCATTATGTATCAACAATTCACAAATCACATAGGCGAAACTATGCTAAAGTACTCCTGATCATATTCAGGTCCCATATAATTGGTGTAACTTGTAAGTGCTCTTGTAGATGCACATAAACAAAAAAAAAGTATGATTCCTAATCAGCTACGATGGATGGAAAATCCCAAACTGGATAAAATGCATTATGATAATGTTAATGTAAATTTCAGAAGAAAAAAATAGGGGTCATTGGTGAACTCCAAAGTTCTGAAATTTTGATTACATCGGCATGTTTTTCCTCAAGTCTTAATACTTGGTAAATCTTTGGATGCGTGATTAAGCCCATGTAACTACCATGTAACCTGAGACTGCCTGATTCGTTTCAAAAAAATATATAAGTAAATGAAAAGATTTGTTTCGCTCCTACCAATCAGGTCCTTCAAATTTGTAGATAACCTAAGAACATGGCAGTATAAGACCTGGTCCTCCCTGTACCAAAAAATTATAGTACGGTAAACACAAATAAATGAACCACAAGGAGATAACATAAGCTGTCACACTTGAATAACCAGGAGATAACATAAGCTAGCAACAAGTAGATGAACCAACAGAAGATAACATAAGCTGTAGCTTGACCACTTGCTCTGATGGAAGCAGATGCTCTGAAACAGGGTTATCTGAAAGTGCAATCTTAATCTACTATATGAAGGATAGCTACAACAGCACGCACACCACTCTTGGATAGGATCACAAATTCACAACTAAAGAGAAAGAATGGCACAGAAGCAAACCACACTCGATGAACCATGACACTATCATATCTCGAACAGTTAAAGACATAATTCCTCCTTGGCCTCAAGTCATCATCACGTACTGCAAATTACTCCGTAAAGACTAATGGGATAGGATTTAGATTTATAGCTTGAGCACTTGAAACCTCAGTGAAGATCTGTACATGCTGTGGTCTGTGAAATTCAAGTATTGATTTAGCTACAGACAGGGAGAAGAAACCTTAATTGCCAAACATACACAGACAACACCACAAGTTATTGGATCCTGGATAGCAGAAATCGACTGACACTTGCTCTGTGAAGAATCAATAGCCTTGTATTCACGGTGACAACAGTATCCCCTCGTGATGCATGAATATGTCGTTACAGGGAGAACTTTCAAAGCCCGTCGATGAACACGAGCCTTCTTGCATCGCAATAATCTTCTGATAAAGTGCATCATAATTACAACTACCAAATAAAAGTACAACACCTATTATGTTCGCCCTGAAAAGACATGTGAATAATATCGCACTGGACTGCAGTTACCTTCAGAGGTTTTATTGACAACTCTGATGAGGATTGTCAGCACCAACATGCCCTGAAAATTGGAATCCAAATAGATTGTTGGCATAACATTACAGGACAAAACCATGTAATACGAATAGATAACTGGCATAACATTAAAGGACAAATCAAGCACCGAATACTCAGAACTGAGCAGACCATTACCTCAATGGGCATAAGCTGGGTAGGCACTGTAGTACATACTTGCGTACTTGTAATCCTGCACATCTACAGTCACCATCCTCGGCTGCAAGCTCACTACAGTGGCCACCATGCCCTTGACCAAGAAGGTTGTGGAAGCGGAGGAGCAGGAGGCTGTCGGGGAAGCAGAGAGCCGGCGAGCACGTTGGAGAGACCCTCGCACTCGCTGCGACTGGGTTGGACTCCGCCCGGGCGCCCCTCTTCCGACCTCCCGGTAGCGCGAGGCGGAGAACCACCTGGTGGCATGGCGAGCCCCAGGCGCCATCGTCGATCCGCGACTGGGAACAAGGGCCGCCGCGGCGCAACGACAGCGGAGAAGGTGGGTACTCCATTTAGGTCGTGGCTAGAGCTCGGGGGCAAGGCTGAAGACGTCGTGCCACATGGGGGTGGTGGACGACGGATCTCGTACTTGCGCCAGCGCCGGAGGCTGAAACACCGGCAAGTCGCACGGGCCGACGGTGGCGGCGGCGGGGAGGGGAGAGAGAGGATCAGAGGACTCCCTGGACCTGGAGTGGGAGCTAGCGCAACCGGAGAAGGTGTCCCCTGCGGAATTGTGTGCGGGCGGTTTTCTGTAAAAATGACGAATTTTCTGTTCCTCACGTCCAAATAAAATATACATCAGGGATCTGTGGGCGAAAAGTTTGACAGCGTTCAGTGTGCATAACGGTTTTGCTTGGACTGCGGATTCATTAATGAAAATGTCAAGGGATTTTTCGCATAACATCGGCCTCACACCACACCAATATCTCTGATTTCCGCGGCCTCCCCACTCTCTCCTCTTCTTTTCTTGGTGGACAAGTCCACGAGAGGCAGTAGAGAGACGCAGAGCGAGCCAGAGGCAGCGCCGAGCGAAACGCAGAGGGAGAGGCGGCGGCGGCGAAACGCCAGGGGCAGCGCCGAGCAGATATGGAGTTGTCTGCCGCCCGCGTCACCCTCCTCGTCCTCCTCCTCGGGTTTCTGTGTGGAGGAGGAGTGGTGGCAGTCAGAGACTGCGAGTCCACCACCACCACCTTTCCCGTGCGCGGCGCGGCTAATCAACTCGCCGCCGCCGCCGCCGCCGCGGAAGACGACTGCACCACCCACTGTAAGCCCCCACTATTTCGCGGATCTGATATAATTAAAACAATAAGCAGATTCAAACATGCAGCGCACAATCGTGGCCTTTATTTGTTTGTAATTTGATTGAAATTTTATATGTATCATTACTTGCTTGCATGGATCATATCGGTTGTTGCAATTAGATTGGATTACTGCTTGCTGGGTTATTACTGCTTGCTGGGTGATTGGATTATCTAGCTTGCATGGATCGGTTGGATTACTGCTTGCTGGGTGATTACTGCTTGCTGGGTGATTGGATTATCTAGCTTGCATGGATCGGTTGGATTACTGCTTGCTGGGTGATTGGATTATCTAGCTTGCATGGATCGGTTGTTGCAGTTCTGTGATTTCTGTGGGATAATAATGCAACTGTATATGCATGAATTGGTTGTTTGATCAATTTGATTGGATGATAACTCCAGTTCACACCCCCATACAATAACCATATATTGCTTGGATCGGTTGTTTGGATCGTCTTGATTTGGTGCTTGCTGGGATAATGATGAAACAAGTATATATGCATGAATCGGTTGTTGGATCAATTTGATTGGAATTCTATATCTTGATTCAATTGGTTGCAGCCGCGCATGTGTCAACCGGAGGCGGTACCGCAGCGGCAGGCCCCACATGTGATGCATCGCTGATGGCGTCTCAGTTGACCCAGCTGTGCCGTATTGAGACGGATGCTCCCGGTGCTCTCTGCTGCGCTACCGTCCTGTTGACAGTGGAGCAGGACACCAATTGCCTGTGCAGGGTCGCCGACGCAGCCGAGTTCGATGTGTCCGATCTGTCAGTAGCACAAGTATGGGAATGGTATAAGAGCTGCGGGGGCCGTCGATCGGTACCTCGGGACGAAGACAGCTGCGAGCCTGGCTCGCCGCCGCCGCCGGCGGCCAAGCCAGAGGCGCCTTCAGCTTCGCCACTGAGGCTGTGGCTTGCAGTGGGGCTGCTGTGCGCTGCAGCCGTCGCTACTGCCGTCTTTGCTGGCCTCAGACTCTGGCTGCCGCGGACAGTAGGTAGTACAAACTTATTAGATTGCAGTAGGTAGTACAAACTGATGTCTGATGATGACAACTTTAACTCGATCTTCCCCATGCCAATTGCAGCACCAGTGATGCAGGGTAAAGATCAGGGGGGAAAGTTAAATCTGGGTCAACACCAAGATGTGAATGATGCTGCAATGACAGGCTTGCCTCAAGTGACTTCAGGCCCAGGGGATGTCAGGCCGCGCGCCGGAGAGGATGCTGCCACCGCGATCGCGATAGGGGGCTCAGGGGAGGAGGAGGAGGAGGAGGAGGAAGAGGTGAGCCCACCAGTATCGCCAATGCGCGTCGAGGGGAGGAGCCAGCTGGCGCGGGCACGGCTTCCATCTCCACCTCCGTTCGAGCCTCCGCCACCGCCTGTGGTTCCACCTGAGGCTGTTATGACAGTAGCTCCCCCCGTAATCATGGCGTTTTAGCTTAATTAGACTGTGGAACAGAACTACGTACTGGTGGTGCATGCTTATTTGGGCAAATTTAATATCCTCATCACTATCACTACCGCGTGGCGTGGTGGTAAAAGCGGTTTTTGACAGAACTCTCTTCATGATGTTCCGTATGTGGATATATATGGATGGAAGTAGTAAATTCTGAGACCCACCTGGTCTCTCTTTCTTATCTGAAAGCCGGTTTGAGTTGCACATCTCCTTTAATAAATGATGACTTTTGTTTAATAAATATAAATTAATTAAACAAGACGGAAACGGAAACTAATGGGATTGACCTGACAGCATAATCCGATGACGCCGCTAAACGTCCCAACCAAACGGCTCGCAAACTTACTCCCGTATAATAATAAGTAGCCTACTACCTTAATGCGCCCCTAGCTCACCGCCTCACGCCGGCACCACCGGCGTCCACGGCCGCGCTGCCGTGGCGGGCATCATCGTGCGCGCGTTAGTCGCGGCGCCATGGGGGACGGACACGGGAAAGGCGAGAGAGATAGGGCCGGAGATGGGAGGGAAGAAGCTAATCTCGCGTTGCCGCGTGGGCTGCGAACCTGCGAGCTCGGCCCCGGTCCCCATGGGCGGCAGGCATGCCGGCGAGCTCATCCCCAGCAACCGCGTGCAATGGAACTGAATGCTCCAGGTCCGTGAAACAGCAACAGCAGGTAGTGTTGGGGCCAAGCTGAAGCTGTCGCGGGCGTGGCGGAGCTCCATGCATGGCTTCGCCGCGGAGGCGACCCGCTGCTCGAGCTCCACCACCACAGCAGGACTCCCACTGTACCGTGTCTATGTCTTGCAGTTTCGCTAAACATAATACGTACGCCCAGTGGGCACATCAACTGTTCGACGTTGGAGACCCGACATTGACCCTGAAACGCATCTCTGATTCCCCTAATCCACTCCATTCTGATATTCACCTTCCTTTTTTATCTTTTCATATAATTAAGCGCCTTTATTTTATCTGTTCCGATTTCTTTCACTATCTTCATTTTCTTATTAATGTCCCTGCCATTTTTTGCTATCAGGTCTTCCCGTTTTGCGCAATCATGTTCGCTGGTTGGTGCTAGTGCTGGTTTGGGCTGGCTGGTGCTGGTTTTTTGCGAGAGAAAAACACTGTTGGCTGGTTGAATAAGCCTGACTGAAACCAACAAGCGAACCGGGTGCATGTACTGCTTATGGTCTTCAATCACAGAACCTGCAAGTTATTAACATATAAGTGTACTTTACTACACTCTGCACTTTATTTGCAAAAGGCTTAATTAACAAGCGCTGCGTGACAATTTATTCAGTGTATTACTGGCTGTACTATATTACTTCATCCTATCTATTAATACATTTTTTTGTGTGCTTCAACTTTTTTTTGAACTCCTATTAATACATTTGACAATAAATCTGCATTGTTTATCAATCCTAATAGAACATCATCATCTGTTTTTACATTCTATCAAATTATCCAAGTTAATTATACAGGTATCAATTGAAACATATATCTCTTATTATCAAACCGGGAGAGTTTGGCCGCCAGAACCAGCTGCCACGTCGCCCTAAATTGTGTCGGCCGTCAGATCTCACAGTGAATGATCCAGATTGCTTCAATCGGATTTTACCGTAAGCGGCTTCTCCTTGCCTTCTCCGACCTCTTTTCTATTCCTCTCCGGCTTCTCGTCCGAATCCAGCCAACCCATATATATATACACGCAGCTTCTGATTCTCCTTCCGGACTCTTCCCAGAATATCTCGCGTCCTCCTCCTCCTCCTATCTCTTCCCTTCGCCCCGAGCCCCTGACCACCGCCGCTCCCCTGTGCGCTGGCGGCGCCGCACCGCATCGGTGGACGCGGCCCCCGCTCGGGCGGCGCACTGACGGCGCAGGTGGCGCCGGTCCGGCCCTAGCCCCGGCCTCGGCTCCGGTGGCGCACTGCCCCGCGGCACCGGGACTAGGCGGCCGACCCCTGCCCCCGCGGCCACGCCGACCTAGGGTTTCGCGTCTCCATCGATGGTCGTCCCGGATCAGCCGGGTCCCGGCGCTGGTGATGCACCGCCGTAGAACTGGCCCTGGCATGGGCGCCGGCCCCGGCGGTGGCCGCCCCCGTCGACGAGCGTTTCCTTATGCCATCGCCCGAGCGTCTCACTGTGGCATCTCCCCAACTCCGTCGCCGACGGGCCCTTCCTCCGTCTTCCTATTACAGGTTCTTCTCTCCCTCACCTGTTACGGATCTGGGTCCCACCCAAGACAGAGCAGCCTGCCTTCTTTTTCTGAGGAGGCCTACGGCAGCAAATCTGACATCGCGCGTTCCATGGAATTCGTTGATGTGGGCGGTGGGTTGTAGCCTTAATGCTCTGTCTGTTCTTCTTGGAGCCTGTCAGTTCCCTGCACGTTGTTCCTATATTTTTTATGTCAATCGAAGTTCAGAATCCTTGTCAATGTTTCTTGCTCCATGATTTTGGTTTACGAGTGGCCGGAGTCACCGGGAGCGGGTGACTGGACCAAGGGATCGATCCTGTGGTGCATTGATTAGTTTTAGGTTTGTAGTATCAGCTTCCATGTATATTCCGGCTGTTGATTTCAGTTCTATTGATCTTCTCCCTATCTATTGCAGCAGTGTGTGTCAGGATTGCCATCAGATGCTTCCTGTGCTCCTCAAGGTACCACCCCTCACATTCCTTGCGATTTCCTCTCCATCTCTCCTAATTAGGAACATGTAAATTATCAAGATTGACTACTAAAATGTCATTCGGTTTACCAATATCACATCAAGTGTTCTGCTTAAGCAAGACAGACAAATGCTCTTTGTTTTCTCTTTGTGATAATTTCAGAATTCAGAGTTCATTAAGGTTAATCTGGAAACTCCAGCTTCCTTGCCTGCCAGATCATTATTGTCTTGGTAAGCTTTGCTCATGCCTACAGTCAATCTCCTTTTTAAATTACTTTTACTACAGAGTTTATACCGATTACTACTTACCATATGTGCAAGTGCGGTGCAGAGAACGACCGAGGTGCAGCCGCGGTGGTGTTTATTTCATTATCTTTGATTCAGTTTTGTTATTGACACAGTTCGTCTATGTACCTCACAAATTTATAGCTAACCAGGTGATTGACACAGTTCGTCTACTTAACATACATGATGCTAGCTTGTACTGATTTTTTACCTGCGCCTTAACCAGGTGATTTGCCGGCGTGCGCGAGGGCGCGCGTAATGGACTAGTTCATTTTTCTCCTGAAAGTATTAGCGCTTACGTCGGAATGTTCTTCAACTTTTTAAACTACTCTTTCACTGCATAAGCATTCCAAAGTCAAGCAATAGCCAAATTTCTTGTGTTTCCCTGCACAAAAAGTAAATCTGAATAATTATGTTGTTATTAAGTTCCCTGCACAATGGCTAAACTTAGTAAAATTATGTGCAGCTTGCAAAACACATGGCTAAACTTAGTACTAAAGATGATTCAGGCTAGCACAGCAACCTTAAGATTTTGAGATACCCATGATGGGACCAATGGCTGAGCCAAGGGGGGGCTGGCAGGGGCCATGCCCCCCTCCCCCCCTAACATATCACACCGAAAAAAAATAGTATGACTTTATAATTTCTATTTATATTAAAAGAGTGAATATAACAAAATTCTTATCATATATATTTATTAATGTCTTCTAGATACTAAAATCATACAAAGCACAACTATGTAATAAATTAAAATCACCCATATGAGCACATCGAAAAGACACTAGATAATATAATAGTCCATGTAAGCACATCCGAAAGACTGAGTCACTAGATCTCGAGATTTATTAAATCATCGTAGGAATGTCATCTACCATGAAACGAATAGTGTCTTAAATCCTAGAATACATATAAAAGAAAATACGAGCTCCCGTGTCAAGTTGATGAATTAACCTAGATGGTCATCGCCAGAAACCAAACCAGTTGAGTTGTCCTCGATTTTTACAAGTTGGATCTTTGTAGCTCCCCCCAAGTATAATTTATGGCTCCGCCATGGGATGGGACTTTAAACAACATAAACATTGACAACAAAAATATATTTTGGAAATGTTTCTTTGTACTAACAGCATTGAAGAAGCATTAAAATCTAAAGATTCGCAATTGTCATCAATCAGGAAAGATGTGTCCTAAATTGCTTGCTAACAAATATATGTAACAAAATGTCACAATTTTGAGCAGCGAAAAGATTATCCGGAAACAAAATGTCAACCTCTATCCTTCTGGAATATTTAGAACAGTATGTGAGAGAAACGAAGGCGCACGTGTGTAGCAGCATTGGAAAAAAGCTTTTGTTTATTTATTTCTTCTGTTTTGACAGGGTATCAGAGACAAGCTTTGGCTTCTAAGTAACAAACCGAGCCAGCACATTTAAAGGGCCAACCTGAAGGTAAAGCATGCAGTTGCATACCTCGGTCATCGCAGGTACCAAGTAAAGCAGTATTCCCACGGTTGTCATTCTCTACCACTCAATCCGCCACTTCAATGGCTTGAAGCACGCTTGCTCTTAGCCGGGACCAGTCATGCAGCCAGAAACATCATGATGAAGCTAGTGAAACTGTGAAAGTATGTGGATTTGATCGACATAAATCAGGGGATATACAGATCTGCTTTCTGCATTGAAAGCATGTTTCAGTTCAACAAAAAAACACCGGTTTGTACCATCTAATATCACGCGGCACTTTACGGTTCAAATGTGGCTATTAGATCAAAAAGAAAAGAAAAAACTACAGTATGTGCAAACACGGGTACCATAGTGTCGGGTTTATAAACCCAGGGTCCCCAATGGACCTGCTTTCCTGTAAAAACTCAGCCCAGCAAACGACGTAGCGACAACGCGCGCCTCCCGGGCCGGCCCAGATACATAATGACAGGCTGGGAGAACGATCCGGTTTTCGACCGGAAGGTCTGACCAAGGTGGGGACACAGTCCGACTCCAACCTCCTTTTCCGACCGGGGATACGCCGGACCTCTGCTCGCGGCTCTTCCCCGACCGACACGGTCGGGGCCGACTAGGAACGACCGACCGGGGACGCCCGCTCGATGAGGGCCCGAGGATCAGGCGGAGCAGATAAGGTAAGGCACTCAAGTTAAACCACAGTACCGAGGACCGTACCCTACCATATCCTGCGCACCTGCAGGACAGTGCCACCAGGCCATGCCAGATGGGCACTATGCAACCTTCCAGGCATGTCAGAACACAAATAGTATTGTAGACGCTGACGTTTGCCATACCAGGCGAACACGGTAGAGCCTGCCACATGCATCTGGACATAAACAGTATTGTGGGCGCCGACGACCATCTCGTACCCGACAGCATGGGCAACAAGACTAGGTAGCACACGTATACATTCTCTCTCTTTCTCTGACTTATAAGGCCATCTCCTTCGACTATAAAAGGGGATGAGCTCTCTCCTAACAAGCTCTCTCTGGCTCTCTAGCTCTCCTTAAAAAAGAGAAGCTAGACGATTCGAGCACTCGAGGACCTGAAAACTCAAATAGCTCAATAGCTCTAGAACTCTAAAACTACACAGAGCATACGGTCAAATACTTAGCCATGTTAGAGCCCCCGTCACTCTTGGCCCTTCGGTTCAGAGTCCGACCGGACCTTTAACACCCCCTTCTTATTCCTACTCGTTTGTAACCCCACAGCAAATTTCGAGCACCTGGGCTCATGAATAAAGTCACTGACCGACTGAAACTGAACGTAGGGCACGTTGCTTGAGCTAGTATAAATCCTGTGTCATTGAGTGCTAGGCCACATCCGATCACAATGCACGGCAAAACTACAAATATTTACTTGTTGGTCACTTTTCGCACCGACAGTTGGCGCCGTCCGTGGGGAGGACGCCGTGCGTTCACACTTTTGGTCATTGGATGGCCCACCTTTCCACCATCTTTGTCATGGCGGGCTCGAGCGATACGATTCGCTTTGGCTCGCTAGAGTTCCCCACGCTCCCACCTGTTGGGATGTGGGTTCCTCCCATCTTCGTGCCACTCCAGACCTTCCTCTTTGGGAGTTTGGACTTCGTTGCTGACTGGCTCGGCGTACTCCGCCTCCGCGAGGAGGCGCTCGTCCCGGCGTACACTAGAGGAGGAGCACCCTCCACCGGCCTCGGACCACCCGACGACATCAACGTCGAAACCCTCGCGCTTCACATCGAGCCCATGCTGGGCTCAAACTCCACGGTGAGTAATGCATATGTTGTTCTTTACTCATTATTTAACACCTTCCGCCGACTCTCCGGTTGCCCTACGGCTTCGCGTTCCCCAGGGACGCATACGCGAGGGGGCTCCGAAGGATGCTGACGCCGCCCCCTCTCACATCCGAATTCATGGGGATGGCGGGCTACGCTCCCACCTCCTTTCACAACATCGTAGATGACGAGGTCGAAAGTGATATCTCCAGCATCAGCGACGTCATGGCACCTGGCCACCCTCTGTCCCGGGAGTGCTCTATGGTAGACGCCCTAGGACAGCCACCGGTGGTAGCAGAATCTCTGCAGACTCACACACCCTCTGGGCCCTCATGCGAAGGCCCTCGCACGTGCACCAGAGCACAGCGAGGAGTTATGACAAAGGTGGCAGAGTCAGCCGCCACCTGCACTGGCGGGCTCGGCGTAGCACGCTGCGCCACGTGCATGTAACCCTGTGAGCGACGCTCGAGGCCGCGCCCGCTAGATCCAGCGTAACATCCAAGACGGAGGGAATGATCCCCCATAGTTTGCTTGGGCTGGCCAGAACATCGCTGCTGCAGCAATGCCTCTGTGCGGCCTTCCCGTGCCTGCCGAACCCTAGGAACAGGTAATCCACTAGAACCTCCGGGCGCTGGTGGAAACCGCCGCCGTTCAACAGGCGGAGAGCTCCGTGTCATGGCACCGACTCGTGGCCTCTTGCCCCACCAGGGGAATGGGGCCACACCAGTCGAATCGCTCCATCCACTCACCACTATAGTTGCTGGGCATGGGGCAGGAGGCCGTAGCTGCACCACAGCCCGACCCGCCGCCCGTTCCACACCAACCACCTATGCGTGAACGGCTCGGGCCAAACTGTGATGCTCACAGCGTCATCAACAAATCGACACCATGCCCGGCACGATGATGACGTTCATCAAGTGGCGGCGAGAGCAGGTGACATTGGCCCCAGCCTGACCATCGAGGAGTGCGGGGACACACAACCTAGGCATGGTGGCTGACCAAACGACCGAAGCCCTAGCCCGGATGGCCCAGGGCCACGGGCCTTTGGTCGTCACATCCAGAGAGCGCCGTTCCCATAGCACTTCCGACCACCCACCAACATCGCCAGATACACCGGGGAAACTAACCCCGGTATATGGCTCAAAGACTTCCGGCTCGCCTGCTAAGTCGGAGGAGTGGATGATGACCACTTCATCATTCAGTATCTCCCCATCTATGTGGGGGAGCATGTTCTAGCATGGCTTGAATTCCTCCTGCCCAACAGCATCCGCGACTAGGCGGATCTCAAGAGGGTCTTCGTCGGAAATTTCTAGGGGACATATATCCATCTTGGGAATTCCTAGGACCTCAAGAGCTACCAGCAGGAGCCTAACGAGTCCCTACGGGATTACATCCATAGGTTCTCAAAGCGGTGCAACTCCCTTCCTGATGTCGTCGATGTGGACGTCATCAGCGCGTTCCTCTCTAGGACAACCTGTGAGTCCTTGATCCACAAGCTCAGCTGTCTGAAGCCCCGTACCACCCGCAACCGGCTCGACATCACCACGAACCATGCCTCTGGTGAGAAGGTGGTTGGGATAGGGGCAAGGCCAAGCACGAGGACCAAGGCAAGGGCCCCTCCATGCAAAAGGGCAAGAAGAATCAGCGCCGACCGGCCAACCTAGCTTTGGTCGCCGTAGCCGATCACGCGGGCAAGCAGCCCTAGTAGGGCTAGCCTGACCACTTCGACAAGCTCATGGAGAGTCCATGCACCAACCATGCCTACCCCATCAAACACCTCTACAAGGACTGCGAGCTCCTTAAGTGCTTTCTACGATAGGCCAGTAAGCCGAAGGAAGGGAAGGGCAAGGAGGAGGCGGCCAAGAAAGGAGGCACTGCGGGCAAGGATGATGATGACTTCCCCGACCCCGAGGAATGCCTCATGATCTTTGGGGGATCTGATGCCATCCACTCCAAGCACCAGCACAAGGTACGCTACAGAGAGGCATATGTCGCCGAGTCGGCCATCCCCTCTTTCCTTAGCTGGTCGGACTCACCGATCACTTTTGATCAGAGAGACCATCCTTCCCACATCGCCCGACTGGGTCGCTACCCGCTCGTCGTTGACCCCATCGTCCGCAATAAGCGCCTCACCAAGGTGCAGATGGATGGAGGCAGCGGCCTCAACATTCTCTACGTCGACACCCTCGACGCCATGCACATCCCCCGGTCTGAGCTCCACCCAGTGAGCTCTCCCTTCCACGGCGTGATCCCAGGGACGCAGGCGTACCCACTCGGGTAGATCGACCTACCCATCACGTTTGGTGACCAAGCCAACTTCTGCTCGAAGGTCCTCACCTTCGAGGTGGTGGACTTTCAAGGGTCCTACCATGCCATCTTGGGGTGGCCATGCTATGCCAACTTCATGGTGATCCCCAACTGTACCTACCTCAAGTTGAAGATAACAGGACCGAATGGCATCATCCCTGTGGGTAGCACATTTTTGCATGCCTACACATGCAACCGCGAGCATTACGAGCTCGCCACGGCCATCATCAACTCCGCGCGAGCTCCTGGAGCTTAGGAATTCGTTGACTCCAACAGTCCCAGACTACAATGAGCCGACCTCCTCAAGTGCCTTCCACCCAATCGAGGAAACCAAGGTGATGGGGATTGACCCCGCTGACCTGACCAAGATGGTGCAGATCGGGACCAAGCTCCCGGCCAAATAGGAAAGCGAGCTCGCCGACTTTCTATGCGCTAATCACGATGTCTTCACATGGAAACCTTCTGACACGCCAGGCATACCAAGGGAGGTCACCGAGCATGCATTATGCCTTGTCTCGAGCTCGAAGCCTGCCAAGCAATGCTTGCGTCGCTTTGACGACGAGAGGCGCAGAGATCGCCAAACTCCTAGCAGCTGGGTTCATCAAAGAGGTATACCACTCCGACTTGCTAGCTAATCTTGTTCTTGTAAAAAAGAAGACCGAGAAATGGAGAATGTGTGTTGATTATACTGGCCTCAACAAGGCATGTCCAAAGGACCATTTTCCTTTACCACGCATAGACCAGATAGTCGACTCCACCTCAGGATGCGAAATCCTCTCCTTTCTGGATGCCTACTCAGGCTACCACCAGATCGCGATGAAAGAGTTCGACTAGGTCACAACTTTATTCATCACCCCATATGGTTTGTACTGCTACGTAACCATGCCTTTTGGTCTGAAGAACGTCGGCGCCATCTATCAACGGTGCATGCAGCGATGCTTCGCCGACCAAATTGACCCGCCCGACTAGCCCGACCAAGTCAAGCAGCCAAAACCAACAATCGCCGTCTATGTAGATGACGTAGTGGTGAAAACAGCTCAAGCTAGCGACCTAATCACAAATTTGGCCGCAACATTCACAAAAACTTTAAAGGTTCAATATCAAATTGAATCCTGAAAAATGTGTTTTCAGAGTTCCGAAGAGGAAGCTCCTTGGATACATCGTGTCTGAGCGTGGCATCAAAGCCAACCTCGAAAAAATCATGACCATCTCCAACATGGGCTCTATACGCAACGTCAAGGGCGTACAGAGGCTCACCGTCTGTTTGGTCACCCTAAGCCGGTTCATCTCCCTACCAGGGGAACGGGGGATGCCTCTCTATAAACTTCTCAAGAAGACAGATGCATTCATCTAGACAGAGGAGGCACAACAGGCTTTGGAAAACCTCAAAGCATCACTGACATCGGCCCTAGTCCTCATCGCTCCTAAACGGGGAGAACCACTCCTCCTCTACATCGCAGCAAACAACCATGTTGTGAGCGCCGCCCTTGTTGTCGAAAGGGAGGAGCCAGGACACCCCCTAAAGGTTCAACGATCGGTGTACTTTGTTAGTGAGGTACTCACCAATGATAAGGCTTGATACCCTTAGGTGTAGAAGCTTCTATATGATGTGCTGATGGTGACCCGAAAGCTCCTGCACTACTTCATTGACCATGAGGTCATGGTCGTCACCTCATACCTGCTGGGAGACATCATCCACAACCATGATGCCGCAGGATGAATCTCAAAGTAGGCTCTCGAGCTCATGGGTCACAACATCAGGTATGTCCCTTGCACCGCTATCAAGTCTCAGGCTCTCGCCGACTTCATCGCTGAATGGACAAAAGTCCAGCTCCTGACCCCAGACATCACCCATGAGTACTGGACAATGTACTTCGATGGGTTGGTTATGGCGCCCGACTCAGGGGCTAGAGTGGTTCTGATCTCCCTAGATGGGAGTAGGCTTCGCTACGAAACTCGTCTCCATTTTTCGGCCTTAAACAACGCCGTGTAGTACCAGGCCCTCATCAACGGACTACGCATCATCGTCAAGCTCGGCGCTACATGGCTATACGTCCACGATGACTCAGAGTTGGTCCTTGATCAAGTCATGAAGGAGTCCTCCTGCAAGAGCCCTCTCATGCTAGCATACTGCCAAGAGGTGCACAAGATCGAGGATAAGTTCTGAGGGATCGAACTGCATCATGTCCCTCGAAAGGACAACGATGCCGCCGATTTCCTCACAAAATTGGCTGCCAGGCGGGTTCCATCTCCAGATGGGGTCTTTATCAACGATCTCCATGAGCCATCTGCCTATGTTCTAGAGGATCTGATCTAGACACACTCTGACACCAATCTGGCACTCAGGGGCTCTGACCTCCTGACGTGCCCCGACCCCAACCAAGTGCTCGGGGGCTCCGACCTTGGCGCCTCCATGACAACGTCGCCCACCGACGTCGCCGTGGTGGCACTCGATTAGGCTGACTAGAGAGCACCACTACTCACCTACCTCCTTGAGGAGGTTCTCCCACCGAAAAGGACTAAAGCGAGATGAATCACTCGACGCATCAAGACATTCGTCGCCATCGGTGACGAACTTTACAAGCGAAGTCTATCGGGAGTACTCATAAAGTGCATCTTGACTGACCAAGAGAAATAGCTCCTCCTTGAGGTCCATGCTGGAATCTACGGACATCATGTGGCCCTAAGGTCGCTGGTCAGGAAAGCCTACGAGATGTAGAGGAGGTTGTCCATAGGTGTGAAGGATGCCAGTTCTATGCTCGGCAAACCCATCTGCCGGCACAGGAGCTTCAGACCATCCCCATCACCTAGCCATTCACGGTCTGGGGCCTCAACATGGTCAGACCCCTCAAAAATGCCCTAGGCGGCTTCACTCACCTGCTCGTAGTGGTGGATAAATTCACCAAGTGGATAGAGGCGAAGCCCATCACCAATATCCACTTGGAATAGGTGGTTTAGTTCTTCCTCGACATCATCTATCGGTTTGGTGTTCCAAACTTTATCATCACCGACCATGGAACAAACTTCACCGGGAAGAAGTTCCTAGACTTCTGTGACGGATACGGCATCAGGATTGATTGGCCCTCGGTAGGGCACCCGTGTACCAATGGTCAGGTCGAGTGGGCCAATGGCATGGTCCTCCAAGGACTCAAGCCCCGCATATTCGATTGACTCAAGAAGTATGACGGGCGATGGTTTGTAGAGGTTCCAATTATCCTTTGGAGCCTAAGAATGATGCCAAACTAGTCCATAGGGTTCACCCCTTTCTTCCTTGCATACGAAGCCAAAGCAGGGTTGCCCTCTGACCTCGATCACAGCGCCCCGAGAGTAAAGGCCTTCGACCAAGACCGTGCCACAGAGGCTCAGCAGGATGTGGTCGACCTGCTTGAGGAGGCTCATGAGACGAATGTCATCCACTCCACTCATTACCAACAAACTCTCCACGGGTACCATGAAAGAAAAATCAGGGGGAGGATCCTCGAGGTTGGCGACCTTGTACTCCAAAGGACCCAGTCAACCAAAGAGAAACATAAACTCTCTCTACGATGGGAAGGTCCCTACACGGTGACCGAGGTGATCTAGCTAGGTGCCTACCGGCTAAAGGACGACAATGGCAGCGTTCTCACCAACACACGGTGGTGCAATACCACCCTCCTCTTTTACTATCAAATAGTAATACTTTTTGCCCAAACAAAAGGGCATTCCGTTCCTTTGATTACCCTACGTAACTTGCGTTTTAACCTCCCAATCGATCACACCCCGCCATGACCTATAGTTACGAGCAGTTGAGCCTCGCGGGCCATGCCCGTGTTCTTAAGGTTGGAGCCTATGGGTCAACGGGTAGGTGCAAAAAAGAAAGGACAAAAAACAAAGCTATGCTAGGGTAAAAACAAGGGTGAATGGGACAAGCTTCCCCTCACGAGTGATTTCATCACAAAATGAACTTAGAATATTCACGAATGTAAAGCTGTTCACACGGAGGCTCCCCCATGAACTCATATGTTACATGAACTAACTATTTCTACTCTAAACTCTATTATCGCCTCCCGGCGGCAATGGCTGATGGTACGATCGACAAGGATGAAGGCAGCTCACTTTCGGTCGGGACAATGTTCGGCTCTGCTAGGGGTGGGATGACATTCGCCTCCAACCTAGTCTCCACTCCCTCCATAGGCTGGACGACATCTTCCTGGCGCACGTCTTCAACCATGGATGAACGGCAAGCCTCCATCACCCACTGTGCGGTGACCTACTCGTCAACCATCTGTGCATGTCGCACCAAACTCTCCCCTAGCGCATGGATTTCGTCTACGCTCCACCCATCGGTGTATCCTCTATAGATGGCCACGAAGTCCAGATTGGGGTGATGGGTCGCCATCGAGGTCAGCACCCCCATAGTTTCATAGAACATGCTATTGGAGATGAGCACCTAAACTTCATTTGGGACCTCCGCCATCTTGACGACGGGCGTACTGGTGCTCAGTCCTAACCCGAACACCTCAGGGATGACCACCTACGCGATGTTGTGAATATGGTCGAGCTCCCCCTCGAGAGCGCGTCGCTCCTCAAGGGACTGGGCTAGTGCCTCTACGCCCTAACCGACCGCCGCTTTGACCGTCTCCAGCTCTTGCTCTAGAGAGCCGATCTTTCCACCTAGTTCTAGAAAAAGACAACAAATTCAGAAGCAAAGGAAAGGAAAAATCAAGGCATCAACCGAGGGTGGAATAGATATGTACCAAGGTGGGCACTTTCGAGAATAGAGAGCCCTTCCTCTTGCCGGGTCACCCTCTCGAGCAGTCGAGCGTTCGACTCCTCTACCCTGAGCATCTGACCCCGAAGCGCAACCACTTCTTGTTCAGCATCCAATCGGGCCTTCCACTCCGCCTCCAGAGCCTCCAAGGACATCTGAAGTGCCGCCTCAGTGTCTACCAAGTGGACCTTTGCCGCGTCAAGTTCCCGCTCGGCAGCAGTCACCTGCTCGACCGCACATAGCTCCGCTGCTCGTGGTCCCATCACATCGGCAGCTCAGTCTTGGGAATCACGACGAGTAGACTCCAGCTGGTGCCTAAGCTTGTCAACCCACCACGATGCCATTGCTTCCTACTACATCCGACCGTGCTCCTCCCAAAAAAATCAGGACTTACAGATCGACATCATCTCCCGATCCTGTGAGACAAGAAGTAGGCATGCTGAGAGAACCATTTAAAGGCCAAGGAGTCAAGGACTACACCAAAAACGTAGAGAACTTACCTCTTCAACATGTGGCAGGTCAACTATCATGGTATGATGGATGAGCTCAACCCTCTCCAAGGCCTCCTTGAGCCTCGCCTTGGTAAGGGCGAGATCGGACTCCATCTATAGTCCTCTCTCCCTGAACAGGTGCTAGAGATTCACCTCCTCCTCCTCACGAACGATGAACCGGGCCTTTCCCGGCTCACTTGGGCAAGGCCACACTAACTCACGGGTCACCCCCGACCCGCTAGAAGATCCAGCCATCGTAGTATCATGCAACGACCAGATCATCACCAGCTCCCAGGACGGCGGGATGGCCAGTGGCTCCACCCTGGTGTCTTCCTCACCGGATAAGGGGATGTCCACCGCCAGGACTCCACGACTCGTCGACGGATGCACTACCTCTAGCCTAGTCACGGTTCCTCCCAACCCCTCCAGCTCTGACCAAGCGGGTGAACCGTGCACTCCTCCGCCGAGCAAGGCAGGGAGCCCAGTTTCCCTCCTCTCCTCCTCCTCAACTATTGGGGGAGGGACCATGAGAGTCACCTCTAACCCGAGCTCCACCATCACCACAGGGATCGCCACCATCACAGCCGTCGCTGCTGCCGCCGTTCTCACAACCGGCCAGGAAGACGCAACCCCTAGTTGGGAAGGTCGCGCCGCTGCCAACCTACTTCCCCCGCTGCTCGTCACGACCCACTGTAGGCTAGATCTCCACTCTTCTTGCACGGGAGGTGGGGAGATTCCCAGTCCTGCCAGCCCTGGCCACTGTCAAATAAGTGCAGGTTAGTCCCACTCAAAAACTCAACTATGAGAACAAAAAGGAGCATGAATACACACCTAGATGAAAGCGGTAGAACCCTAAAGCCCCGACTGGCTGATGATAAGCCAACCAGATGAGGATCACTCGCGGGTCACAACCCACACCCCCTCGCATTGACTGAGGGAGGGGCCGACCCGGCTGGTCCCCGATTGGCCCGCGTACGGCCACGACCGCCAACTCGTGGTGAAACCACTAGAGCAACTAGTAGGGCATCCCCCCATTGGGGGTCGTGCACACGCGCCGACCCTGAAGATGCAGGGGAATGATCACATCCCCCCGACCGACCGGAGTACTCCGCCACACTCAGAGTAGGAGGGCACGATGCTTCGCCTCTCGTACAAGGGCGGTGTCTTCGCTCATAGCGCGCTTCCTCGACTTAGGAACATCTCCTCATGTCTCCACATCATGCCCGCCATCGACGGACGCAGCCATGGGCTCATGGTGCTTGACCGAGGTCACAACAACACCCTTGACACCTTCATCCTACGAGGCACTTGTGTCATCACCCATCTCCATGGGCTCCTCCGACTCGAGCTCCTCCTCCATGTCACTCAGGCTCTCTCCCCCCCGACCCTCTGGTTGATCTCCTTCTCCTTATCGAACCTCCTCCGAGCCTTTTTGGCTTTCTTCTTCTTCTTTGCAAGCGTTGCATCCCTCTAGGCAGCTTGCCAAGCCACGCCTTCCGGCCCTCTCAGAAGATGCAGTCGAGATTTATAGCCTGCGAGTCCCTTCAAAATGGGCAACTCGGAATCAATCAAAACATCAAAACAAGAAGGAAAAGGTCACAAAAAGGGCGGCATACCAAATTGGATAGTTTCACAGCATGAAGGGGACCAGGCATCCCTTCGAGGGAGTCTTTATCCCTCAACTACAGCACCCGATCAAGATGACTCTAGACTTGAACCTTTGGCAACTCCTCCGACATGTTCTTTCCGCCAACGGGGCGACCCGACGGTGGTAGAAGGTATGGAAGACACATAACCCGTTGAGGCCATGCTACACAAGCCTTTGAAGCTCTGTCTCGATAACCTCCAACTTGTTCTACCAACCGGTGGGACCCCACGACCAGCTTTCCCTCCTCTCCGGCATTTTTTCGGTGAGCATCGGGAATGGCGCTTCCGTTGGGTTCCTAATGTAGAACCACTCACCGTGCCACCCCCGGTTGGAGTCACAGGGGGAGTACGCAGGGTAGGGGACCAACGGCTTTAGCTTCTTCTACAAGGCAAATCCCCCAACCGGCCCGATTCTAGGTGGCTTCCCCTCGGACATGGCTCGCCCACTAAAGATCCACCGGAACAGGTCCACATGTGGCTCCATCCCAAGGAAGGCCTAGCAGACTGTGATGAAGCTGGTGATGTGCAGTACCTAGTTAGGTTGAGGTGCTGCAGCTCCAAGCCCCACTCGTTGAGGAGCCTACGCCGGAACCAGTGCGTGGGATACCCGAGCCCGCGCTCGTGGATAGCGAGGAAGGAGATGACCTCATTGGCCTGGGGTTGCGAAACAACTTCCCTTGGTGTAGGAGCCCTCCAATGCGCCACCTCCTTTGACGGGAGCAACCCCTTCTCGGTGAAGGTGGCCAGCACCTCCTCATCCATGTTTGAAGGCCTCCAGTTTGACATCGCGCCTCGAATTTATGAATGAATCTATGAGTTCTCCTCTCCCTCGCTCTACCCTCCTCTCTCCTAGAAACCGCTATGGCATAAGAATAGACTTGGCGAAAAGGAGGAAGGAGGAACGACAGCCATTGAAGGAAGGCAAGAGAATGGGAGGAAAATCCTCTCCCTTCCCCCTATTTAATGCGGAAAGGCGTGCGACGGGACGTGGCCCTGGCTGATGGGACGTGCCCTGCCCGATGAAACATCGCCCGGTTAGCGAGACGTGGCCTAGGCAGGGCCCACCACTACCGCAACTCGGGTGCAGGAAATAACGTGCAACCGCACACAAACGATCCTCCGCCTTCCTAGGCAGGGTTTGGAAGGGCCAACCAATGGAATCTCCATCGAGGAGAGGCCAATGGGTCACCCGAGTCGATCGGACGGCTTAGGCGGTTGCTGAGAGACAGGTAAGGAGCAGCAAGATGCCTCATATGGGTTATGCCGACCCCATCATGAATGACGGACACAGATCCCATTTGGACATATTCGATAGGAGCTCCCCAGACCCATCACTCGAGCCATTGAGGTAACCTTACCAAACCCCCTTTTTGTTTTCTAGTGCATAATCATTCATTCATCCATTCTCATGCATGCATTCATACATTCATCCATACATTCATCCCATATATTCAAGCATTGCATATGCAGTTGTTGCATCACAATGCTTCGTGTTGCGTCACAAAGCGGTAGTTGCCCCATTCGATATGAGCGACGACTGATCGAGGTTCAAAGGCCGACCTGCAAAGGACTTGAGGTTGCCTCATGTCAAATAGAGCCAGGGGTGAAAACATAGATGAGCCCCAGTGGCCCTCGCCCGATCCGCTTAGAAGTAGATAGGGTCATCTCAACCTTCTCGTTCGATCCTGACCTCGAGCCATGCCCACAGAATCTTCATCGATGGGAGGCCAGTGGGCCACCTGAGTCAGTCTCCAGAACAGCTTGGGAATGTGCCAGGAGGTGGGTTAAGGAGCAGTGGAATGCCACATGAGGGCTACGTCGACCCCGTTACGAACGACGAACCCGGATTCCACTTGGACGTATCCGTTATTAAGCTCACCGAGCGCGTCACTCAAGCCATCGAGGCAAGCGACATTAGGTCAACCCCTCTGGTTGTGAAAACCATGGACGGGGTGATGCACGAAACTAGACTGACCCCTCGGCCGTGCCCGACACTTGGGTTGGCGCTCCGTCTCACCCGACCCCTCGGACGCGCTCGATGCTTGGGTTGGCGCCCGACACCTAGGTTGGCGCTCCGTCTCTCCCAATCCCTCGGCCGCACCTGACGCTCGGGTTGGCGCCCGACACCTAGGTTGGCGCTCTGTCTCGCCCGACACCTCAACCACGCCCGATGCTTGGGTGGGTGCCCGACACCTAGGTTGGCTCTCTGTCTTGCTCAACCCCTCGGCCACGCCCGACGCTTTGGTTGGTGCCCGACACCTGGGTTGGCGCTCTATCTTGTCCGACCCCTCGGCCATGCTCGATGCTTGGGTTGGCACCCCACACCTGGGTTGGCGCTCCATCTCGCCTGACCCCTCAGCCGCGCCCGACGCTGTCGACGAAATATGGTCAACAGTCTACCCAGGGGTATGCCCAAGGTAGTAGATTATCGACAAATAGATGCGCAAGCTACAAACAATATGGTGATGCAAGACAGACACAAGGTTTTATCCAGGTTCGGCCGTCGTGAGGGCGTAATACCTACGTCCTGCGTCTGATTATATTGTTGTATGTCAATGAGAGATGTTTTTTAGAGGGGTCTCCTGCCCGCCTTATATAGTCTGGGGGGCAGGGTTACAGATCTAGAAACTAATCCTAGCCAGTTACAATTGCCATAGGTGGCTGGATAAAGATTCCTATTCTAACCGACCAGGATCTTGCTTGATCTCCAGGTCTGTATTGATTCCTTGCGCGGGACTCCGAGTAGATCGACCGGGCCGCGCATCGTCTCCTAGTGGGCTAGACCCTCTGGTCCGGGCCGGCCCAAGCCTAGCCGTAAGGGTATAGGGGTTAATACCCCCACAGCTAGTCCCCGAGCACCATGCATTATGTTGTGACACGCCGTTCGATCTCCTTTGGCTAATGCGATCCATCTTCATGTCGTCTCCAACTGGTTGAAACACTGACCAAGCGAATGTGCCAGTATTCTGGTCAGAACAGAGAGCAGTAGACCATGATTATAGCCGAAGACTCTGGTTGTCCGAAGAATGCATGGTGCTCTAAAGAAGAAAGAAAAAGATTTCTTTCCTGATGAAGTGTGCCCACTTGTATTTCTGAAAAGAAATGTAAGTGACCCTTGGATAGTAGCAGTTATGGCAAAAAATCAGAGCGTAGGGGTCGATAAAATAAACACATTCACCGCAAGGTGAAGTGTGCCCACTTAGTCCCCAAGCCTGGTAGTAGATGATGCAGGCACGTGGTGCCAGGGTCTAAAAAGAATTCCCAGTTAAGTTTTGAATCTAATTGTCGTACAGGCGATACGAGATGCACCGGTAGGTGCATCATACCGATGTAGTCCCCGAGCTTGCTGGAAGGCGAGATAACAGCCTTGTAGCAAGGTCAAATGAAGAAAAAATATCCCAATTGTATGCGAGTCACCAGTCGCATGTAGTCGAGATGTGAAATCCCCCTGCTTTGATTAGAGAGTGGCCGAGGCAGTCCCCGAGCACAAGTCAAGGAGCAAGCGATGAAGTTCCCAAGCTGTAGTCATAGAGTGGTCGAGGCAGTCCCCGAGCACAAGAGTGGTCGAGGCAGTTCCCAAGCACGATGGTGGTCTGGACAGTCCCCAAGCACAAAAAGTGTGGCAAAAACCATATGTCACTTGTACTATTATTTTATATATTTATTTATTTACTTGTTCTGTCAAGTCCAATCTGACACATCTGGTCAAAAAAGTAGATGGGTATAACACATCATACTGCCTTTTTGTCTTGTCAAGCAAACAGTAGCGTGGCACCTGTCAGTAGGTACGTCAGTGTGGGCCCTCCCACACTGGCAACGAAGAGGCGCATATATTGGCGTAGATCTCGAGGCTGTGAACACAACCGTCTGCGGCGCGTGCGCACGTCTCCCAAGAATCTTGGGCAAACGAAACAGCACAACTCTTGGGTTAAATATAGTACAGGATGGGTAAGTTATTATTTACTGAACCCCATTGCCATTTGCAACCGTAGCTTTCTTCTTCCTCTCGCAAACCCTAATACATCCAAAATCTTCACCGATCAATCCGCCGCCATTTCCCCTTTCACCAGCAAGGCCAGAGTCATGGCGAAAAGTGATGCGCAGAAGAAAACAGGGGTCATGGCGAAGGAATGGTGGAAATCGAAAAGCAATGAGCACACAATTGAAGACCTCGTCACCATGGGAGTACTCCACGATAAGGAGCTCGTAGGATGGCATGCACCGGAGGGCGTGGGGTACCCCGATCGACAACCAGGTGAGATCGTGGTGTTCGAAGACTTCTTTAAACGGGGATTTGGGGTTCTGGTACATCCTTTTCTTTAGGGTCTCTGTCTTTACTACGAGATTGGGATTTGCAATCTGCATCCCAACTCAATCCTCCTTATTGCCACTTTCATACATCTTTGTGAAGCATATGGCGGCTTCCAGCCCCATTTCGATTTTTTCCACCATCTTTTCTGTCTGCGGAAGAAAGGAAGCGGCGGTTCGAAGATAGCTGGGGGTGTGTACCTCAACCTCCATGACGGCATGAAAGCCCAGTACCTATACTGCCCATGGAATACATCACTCGATGAGTGGTACAAGAAATGGTTCTACATCCGCGAAGAGCCAAACATGATCACACTGTGCGACGTGGGGTACATTCCGGAGAAGAGGACAAGTTGGTCAGAGAAGCCCGAGCACTTGGAACAGATTCCAGAAATTTTTGGAATGATCCCATGGAAAAAAAACTGGATGGTCCGAGCGTGGTCAGGAGTTTCATCAGCCGACGGATCCAACCCTGCTAGAGGAGAGTACATCCTGGCTATGAATATCAGGTAGCGCGGACCCGACAAGGACGAGGCAGGAGGCACTTGACAAAATCGAAGTCAAAGCCAGAATTGGAGAGCTATTTAACCTAGCTGATCCAAATTATGCCAGATTGAGCGACATCGAGCATGCTTTCAAGCTTGCCCGACCTCCCCCAAAGGTAACTCGTCTAGCCCGGTACCCGTAGTTTTATATTGTGTTAGGAAAAACGGAAACTTACTGTGTGCACTCATTTTTGTTACCCAAGTCAATGGTCGAGATAGAGCGATAGTGTTTGTGTCGCCACCTCCTGGAGTGGAGTGGCCACAAGGAGGTGGTCCCACCGCCCAGACCAGCATCGATATCGAGGATGAGGAGCTCGACTAGGCGGTGCTCGGGCCTGAAGAGGAGGCAGCGGCCCTAGCCGCTGGTAAGCAGCCGACTGCCCCCAAATAGTCAAAGAAAAGATCAGCAACCTCCCTACTCACCGGGGGTGCTAAATATTAGCGAGCCCAAGGGAGGCCTAGAGGAGAGACCGGTGAGCAAACATCGACAGGCAATTTTTACCTAGTCGGATGATGATGCAGAGGAGGGAGAAGATGCAGACACCTTTCTACTTGCCCCTCGAAAAAGGAGGAAACAGCTGGAGTCGATGGGGCAGGGTGTCTGATCCGCGTCTATGGGACCCACATCGTCGACGTTGGTGAAGGATGCCACCAAGTCGACCTCGGTGGTACCGGGGCAAGGAACATAACCGGCCACGGGAGCGACAACCCAACCGAGCATGCCACCGACCGCTGCAGCGTGAAGGACAAGCAGTGGAGGGATCGAGCACCAAAGCCCAGCGATAGTGCTGGAAATAGAGGGAGACCAGGAGTCACCCGCACAACACATGGATCAAGTGCGGCCGAAGAGACGCGCCTTCGCCACATCATTCCGTGCTTCTAACATGTAAGTATTTGCAACCTTATTATAAGTTAGCAATTTGTATTGAATATGGTTGCCTTCTAAACTTTTCTCGGATGTACTAGTTCGGCATCCACAGAAAGTCCGGACCAGCTAGCCGGAAATTGCGTGACTCCACCAATAAGTTCAGAGCAGACTACCCAGCAGTCGGCCACCGAGGAAGCCACAGCAGAAAATCCATTGGGACCTCAGCAAGGAAGCCGTCAGACAACAGTCCCCGAGCATGTGGTCGAGGGACCAACTAAACCGAGCATGAGTGCTACGAGCTCTAGACCTACTGAAGGCAACACCTCAGCATCGAGGGTGATGGAGCAAACTGGGGAGCAACAACCGGAGGTGAGAGCACAGCCCATTTTCACCGACGCTAAAACCCGTGGAAAGGCTTTGGTAATCGCAGAAGCTGCTGATGCCGGACAAGCACCGAGAACTGAAGAAGAGCCCGAAGAAGACGAAGTACAGGAGGTCCTGGGTCATCCGCAGGACAAACGACAACACGTGTATGTGTCGCGTTGGTGGAACGACCAATAGGTTGTCCATGAGGAAATCCCGGAGGTCGAAGAAACCAAGAAAGTTGAACGGGCAGCAAAACGGCTGGTTACGGAGGTGCAGGTAAGCTTCACTTCACCCCCTGATCTTACTGTGTAGTCGTAGTTGTCTTACTTAGCTATCTGCACACAGGACTTGATGAAGACCGCACGGTACCACAAAAAATGCTTCGACCAGATTGAGGGGATTGCTGCAAAGAACGAGAAACTGACGGCGGAGATGGACCACTTGCGCCAGCTACTTGAAGCCGCCGATCATGAAAAGACAGAGCGAGATTCCCAGAACCGGAACCTGATCGTCCAGCTCAGTAAGAAAGAGTAGGAAAAAACAAGTAAGTAGCCATGTTATCATTCTGACTACTGACAAGTGTCGTTGTGTTGTTGGTAGTAATAGCTGTAGTGCAGGCTTAGAAGCTGAAGTGCTCCGTCTCCGAGAGGAGAACAGTCGTGTGGTCGGGGAGTGTGAGCGCCTAAACGAGTACAATAGAAAACTAGCGCAAGACCAGTCATAGCTCCAGGACCACACGATCAAGATGACAGAGGAGCTGAAAGGTAAGTTGTACAACTGCCTTTGCTCATTTTTGTTGCCCACCGTAATTTGGCGCGGTCTATCGTCTTAACAGCGTGTGCGATTTGCAGTTATAAAAATCAATGCAAAGAAGCATCTGGAGACCATGATGAAAGACCATGACAGCTGGAAGGCGCAATGTCGAGAGATCACCAAGGACCGTGACACCTAGAAAAGCCGGTGCCAGGAGGTGGTAAAGAGCATTTTGCCGGTCCTTAACCTCATCGATCCGGAGTTGACAGAAGACGTGCCAAGGACACCGCAACTGGGATTGATCGAGAGATGCCAGAGGGCATGGGGATGGTTCCAGGAGTTCGTGAAGGAGGCAGGTGAGTACACGGGCGCACATGTGCTGAGCATGGTACGTGCTCACTACCCCCTAATCGATCTCAAGCGCCTGGAGGCTAGATACCCGAAGGAGGTATATCCAGACAAGGCTGAGGAGCTATGGATGACCCAGATAGACTTGTCAGTGAGAATAATTGGCGATATTAACCTATGTGGAAGTGCGACACCATCCGTACAGGAAACACCGTCAACAAGTCAGCTGGGAGCGCCATCATTTTCAAACCATCCAGCGAAGCCTACGGTCTCGATCAGCCAGGCATCGGCGGGGCCATCTTCTTTAGCTCGGTCGATGCCAGAGTCCTCGAGACCCTTGCACGATATTAGGCCCAACAAGTAGCAGGTGCCGTGTGCCCCAACCAGCTAATAGTATAGGCTATAGCTGTAGAAGAAGATGTAGTTGTGTTATCGTAAGCTTGGACCTTTTCAGACAAGCTTGTAATAACGTAACTGTATCTCATCATAAGCTTGTTTGTTTTGTAGAAAACGTGACTAAGCTCGGATATCGTGTTGGTGTAACTAAGTTAGAACATGTTAGCGTTCTGTTTAGTTGTACCAGTTTAATCGACATGTCATCCAGAAAGGTTTGTATGGCCCTGGCTTTTCTTGTGGTCGGGGTGTGAGGTGCGTAGCCTGTGCACACGTAGAAACACACAAGTCAAACCAGGGAGCACCTGTCGATCACCCATAGCGTAAAGAGCGGATCCCATGCACGCGCTGGGAGGAATCAGAGACAGGGCCTGTTCCGAAAACCTGAGAAGGAATGGTGGTCGGTTTTATTGGTTGAGTTAGAATAACCATATACTTCGAAATGACACATTAGAGTGGTTGGAGAAATCATAATAGCTTTATTGAATTAAATTGAAAGTACAAGAGAGGTACATATCTTAGTGGTTAAGCATAGAAATGCCTAAGTTTGTCGATGTGCCATGAATTCGGTACGTCTGTACCGTCTAGGTGAGCTAACATGTAAGACGTTGGGCGTGTAACCTCCTTGATCATGAAGGGCCCTTCCCATGGGGTTGCGAGTTTGTGGACGCTAGCCTGATTCATCTTCCACTTCAGGACCAAGTCCCCGACCACAAAGAACCGCTCCTTGACGTTCTTGTTGTAGTACCTGCGCAAAACAGCAAGGTATTTGGTTGTATGTACGCAAGAATCAAGCCGCTTCTCTTCTGCACTATTCACTTCTAGCTCTCGTACTTCATTGGCCTTGTCTTCGTTGAAGTTCTCTACCCGTGCTGACCTGAAGGCTATATCTACTGGGAGCACTACCTCAACGCCATAAATCATGAAGTATGGTGATACGCCGGTATTGCGACTGGGCTGGGTTTTGAGATCCCAGACCACGGCTGGTAACTCTTTGAGCCATCTTCTGGGAGCTTTGTCATTTTCTCTGTACATCCTCTTCTTAAGTGCATCCAAGATCATACCATTTGCCTGCTCAACCTGTCCATTAGCTCTAGGGTGCGCCACCGAGACGTATTTTACTACTATGCTCCTTTCATCGCAGAAGTCCCAAAAAGCGTTCCCGGTGAACTGAGTACCCAGATCATTGATGATGCTGTTGGGTATGCCGAAGCGATGGATGACCTGTTCGATGAATGCAACAGCCTTTTCTGAAGATGCCTTGACCAGGGGCATGTACTCTATCCACTTGGAAAATTTGTCGATCAGCACAAAAACGCATGTAAATTTCCTAGGGGCCGGTTTGAAAGGCCTAATCATATCCAGTCCCCAGCATGCGAAGGGCCAAGAGGCTGGTATTGTCTGGATCTCGTGTGCTGGTACGTGGATTCTCTTGGCAAAGAACTGACACCCTTCACAATGACAAACTAGCTTCTCTGCATCGGCCACGGCCGACGGCCAATAAAAACCCGCTCGGAAAGCCTTACCAACCAGCGTTCTCGAGGCTGCGTGGTTACCGCAGGAGCTAGAGTGGATTTGGTCCAGGAGATGTTCACCATCCTCCTGGGTTATACACTTCATCAAGATTTCCTCCTTCGCGTTCTTGCGCCACAATTTGCCATCAACGAGCAGATACTGCTTACTGAGACGCATCAGGCGTTCGTTTTCTGTCCGATCGGTGTAACCGCTACCATCTGTCAGGTACTTGATGAAAGGTACTCTCCAGTCATGATCCTTAGTGGTCGGAGGTGGTTCGGAGGTGCTTAACGCCGGAACCGTAGCCACCAATAGCTGGTCTAGAGGCCTATCGTCCGCGGGATCTTCTTCTTTGATGGAAGGTGTGAGCAGGTCTTGAACAAATACGCCATGTGAAACTTTGGCTCGGGATGATCCTAACTTTGATAGCGCATCTGCTGCTTGATTTTTGTCCCGGACCACATGTGTGTATTCGATGCCGTAGAACTTGCCTTCCAGCTTTCTGATCGATTTGCAGTATGCGTCCATCTTTTCGCTGGTCGTATCCCAGTCCTTGTTGAGTTGGTTGATGACCAGAGCCGAGTCTCCATAGACATAGAGACGTTTGACACCAAGCTTGACCGCAATGCGTAGACCATGTAGGCATGCTTCATATTCGGCGGCGTTATTAGACGCCGGGAAATGAATCCTGAGGACATATCGAAGCTGTTCATTAGATGGCGATACGAAAAGGACTCCCGCTCCTGTGCCGTCGATGTTGAGAGAGCCTTCAAAGTACATCTTCCAATGCTCGGTGGGCCCCTGAGAGGCAGGTGTGTTTAAGTCTGTCCACTCGACGATGAAATCGACAAGTGCCTGAGACTTGATGGTGGTACGGCTTGCAAACTCCAAGGAGAAAGGACATAGCTCCATTGCCCATTTGACGATGCGCCCATTCGCATCCTTGTTGCGAATGATGTCTCCCAGAGGGTACTCGGTCATGACCACCACACGATATCCGTCGAAGTAATGTTTCAACTTTTAGGATGTAATCAGTACGGCGTAGATCAGTTTCTGAATCTGTGGGTACCTGGTCTTGGACTCATTGAGCACCTCACTGATGAAATAAATTGGTTGTTGTACCTTGTAGGCATGGTTGGGCTCATCACGCTCGACCACCATGGCAGTGGAGACCACTCGATTAGTTGCCGCAATGTAAAGCAGGAGAGTTTCGTCTTCTCTAGGAGTAGTGAGAACCGGAGGTGATGTAAGGAATTGTTTTAGCTGTGTGAAGGCAGCATCTGCTTCCTCTGACCACTCAAACTTCTTAGATGCTTTGAGCAGCTTGAAAAATGGTAGTCCTTTTTCACCTAATCTTGATATAAAATGACTGAGGGCAGCCATGCATCTGGTAAGCTTATGTACATCCTATACCTTTTTAGGCGGCTTCATGTCTAAGACAACTTTTACCTTCTCTAGGTTAGGGCGTATGCCGTCGTGAGTGACGACGTTGCCGAGCAATATACTAGATGGAATGCCAAAGATACACTTCTTTGGGTTTAATTTCCATTGGAATGTGTTAAGAGCTGCAAAGGTACGTTTGAGGTTGTCAACAAGGGTGTATGCTTCCTTGGTTTTAACAACTACATCATCAACATAAGCCTCGATGAGGTCATCTTTTATCTTGTCTTTGAGGCAGGCCTGTATGGCGCGTTGGTAGGTAGCCCCAGCGTTCTTGAGCCCGAACGACATGGTCGTGTAGCAGTAGGCGCCGAACGGCATGATGAAGGATGTCTTGATCTGGTTGTCCTTTTTTAGAGCGATCTGGTGATAACCAGAGTAGCAATCGAGAAAGGAAAGCAGCTCACAACCGGCGGTTGAATCTATGACCTTGTCTATGCGAGGTAAGCCGAAGAGGTCTTTAGGGCAGTGTTTGTTGAGATCAGAATAATCAACGCACATTCTCCATTCATTATTCTTTTTGCGTACAAGAACCGGGTTGGCTAACCACTCCGGATGATATACTTCTTTGATAAATCTGGCTGCTAAAAGCCGTGTAACTTCTACCCTAATAGCCTCCTTTTTGTCGTGAGTGAACCGTCGTAGCTTCTGTTTGATGGGTTTGGCCTTGCCATCGACATTTAAGGAGTGCTCGATCAAGTTCCGAGGTACACCGGGCATGTCAACAGGTTTCCATGCGAACACATCCACGTTGCTCCTCAAGAACCTGACGAGCGCGTCTTCCTATTTAGGATCCAGGTTGGCCCCGATAAGGGCCGTTTTGCTGGGATCACCGTCGACCAGCTGGATCGCTTTATGCTCTTTGGACTTGATGTTCTTGCGTGGGACCTCAAGCTCTGGGATCTCCAGGTGGTCGGTTGGTGTCTTCTTGGCGTCGAACGTGGTCTCGGCCATGCGGATAGAGAGGTCATGAGCCTCTGTTATTTTGAAGCTGTCCTCCTCGTAGGTGTAAGCTACGTAAACGTTGCCCCTGAGAGTTAGAACCCCCTTCTTAGTAGGCATCTTGAGCACCAAATACCTGTAGTGAGGTATGGCCATGAACTTGGTGAGCGATGGTCTACTAAGGATAGCATGGTAGGTGCCTTCAAAGTCGGCGACCATGAAGTTGACGTAGTCGGTGCGGAAGTGGTCTGGGGTACCAAATTGCACAGGTAGCATGATCTGCCCGAGAGGTGTAGAGCTCTGTCTAGGGAGAACACCCCAGAACTATGCCTCGTATGGCTTGAGATCAGCCTGGGTTATCTTCAAGGCTGGCAAACTATTCTTGAACAGTATATCAATGGAACTGCCGCCGTCAATCAGCACTCTATCGAACTGAACCTTGTTGATACAAGGATCAAGGACCAGAGGAAAACGCCCTGGCTCAGGTATGGCCGCCCATTGGTCCTTTCTGCTGAAGGAAATCTCGCGGTGAGACCAAGGAGGAAGGCGCGGATCGGCGATGAGGTTGTCGACATTGGCCACGTTCAAGCAAGCGTGGGCGAGCAGCTTGCGTTCTCGTTTGGTCTCGATGGACACTCTGCCCCCAATGATGGTGTGGACATGGTCGGTTGGCTTGACGTACTTGTGACGAGGATCTACGTCTTCATCATCATTGTCCTCGTTACGCTGCTCCCCTACGTCGTTAGGCTTATCGGATGTATCCGGAGCCTGTTGGCGCATGTAGATAGATTTGAGAACACGGCAATTCTCCATGGTATGGTTTGACTTGGGATGAAGCTGGCAGGGTCCTTTCAATGCTTTGGCGTAGTCGTCTTCATAGTTGCGACGCCCACCACCTTTTTTAACGGCGTTAACTTCGCCGTCATCTTCCCGAGCACGCTTGCCTCTGTAATCGTTACGGTGATTACGCCGCTGAGTACGCTGGTTGTGGTGGTCGCAGGAGTCGTTGCGCTGGTTGCGACGATCAAAATTGTCGTTCCGACCACGGTTGCCGCGGTAGTCATCGCGGTGTGGGGGGTGGTCGGAGCGTGGAACCCTTGCTACTTCTTCGACAATTATCTTTTTAGCATCATCGGCATCCGCATATTTTTTAGCAGTAGCTAGGAGCGCTGTGACCGATTCAGGTCTCTTGCGGAGGAGCTTGTCCCTTAGGGCGTCGTGGAAACGGAGACCAGTGACGAAAGCTTTGATTGCCTCATTGTCGGTGATTGACGGGACCTTGATGCGCATCTCCGAGAAGCGTCAGACGTACTCGCGAAGTGGTTCATCTTTGCGATCTCGAATCCGCTGCAGATCATATTTGTTGCTAGGTTGTTCGTAAGTAGCAATGAAGTTATCAATGAATGCTTGCCTGAGCTCTTGCCAAGAATCAAAGTAGTTCGCCGGCTAGCTGACCAGCCATTGGTGGCCTGCATGGCCGACGGCGATTGGGAAGTAATTAGACATGACATGCTCGTCAGCCATGGCTGATCTGCATGCAGTTTCATAGAGCATGACCCATAACTCAGGGGTTTTCCTTACCGTCGTACTTCTGGAGTTTTTCGAGCTTGAAGTTTTTGGGCCATATGACTTGGCGAAGGTGAGAGGTAAACTGCTTCAAACCCAAAGGGCCGTGGGTGGTATCATATTCCATACTGTGATAGCTTTCATGGGATGCACGATCGTTGGCTCTTCGGTTAATGCGACCGTGCAGATCACGTTCTCTGAGGTAATGGCGGAGATCGTTATTGCCATCACGGTGATCTCAATTGCCCCCCTGGTTGACCCTGCGACCACGGTTATCACGGCGATTATCGTGGTTGTCTCGGCGGTTGTCATCTCGGCCACCATCGTGACCACCGTTTCCGCCTTGACGGCTGTCTGATGGGTCGTTGTTGCGCGAGCCATGTTGGTTGGGTGGCTGTGAGCGACTCGAGTACTGGCGGCTGTGGCTTGATTCGACTGAGACAGACGGAACCTAGGCTTGATTTGCAATCTCTGCGGTCTGGGCCATAGCAGCCGTCAGGTAAGCTTGTATATCATCACGAACTGCCTAGATTTCTGGGGTATTGGGTAGTCGTTGCATCGTCGCCATAGCAACAACTACATTGGCGCTTGGAGTCCTGAAGACCTGCTTGTCCCCCACCCTATCAAAGGCATTGTTAAGGTCGCGTGGCTGGACCCTTATGCGTCGTGCCTCTGCTTCTGCCTCGGCTTCGACTTGTCGGCGATTAAACCGATCAATATTGCGTGCTTCGCGTGCCAACCTTTCTTGTTCTATTTCGCCAGCTGCCGGTGGTTTGTCATTACTGACAACATTGATCAAGTCTCCTCGCCTTGGTGGGAAGGATGGGAATCATGGAAAACCCGGGGCGTGGTCTGGGATATCCAGATCACATTCAACGCCTTCGTTGTCATGATGCTGGATCTCGGTGTGGATGCAGGCATTAGATGCGACGCCGGACGGGGAGCTTGAGCCACCCTCTTGAACAGTGTGGACCGATCCTTCTTGATACTCCTCAATCCGGACCATGTTGACGAAGTTGCGTAGGCCGTAGGGCTGAGGCTGGTAGTTCTCCATCGAGGCTTCATACTCGGAGAGCCGGAGACCCATCATGGGGGCTGGCCGACGTCGAACGGAGCGCCCTTCAGGAGTAGATGTGACCACGAGATCCGTACCGAGTCATGCAGGATGACTGGCCCGAGCCGATCGGGTAGATCTATTGTGGGTAGTGGTTACCTACTCGTTAGGTTGACTTTGAATCGAACTTACCAGAGCTAGGGTTTCGGCGAGTTTGGTGCCGACCCGATCGATGGAGTCGAGTAGGTCGGTGTTGTCGATCTGCCTCCCTTTGTAGTGAGGAAGGGAACGACGGGTTGTCGGCATGGCCGAAGACGATGCTGGTGTAGCCGGAGCCAGATTCAACGTGGTCGGAGCCATAGCCGATGTCGGTGAAGCAGGGGTCGACGCAGATCGGATCCGCGCCTCCTCCGTGGTCATGGCGATGAAGTTGTCGGAGCCAGTGGTCCAGGTGATCTGGCCGATGGTGAACGTGAGGCCGTTCGGCGTAGCCATGGATCCGGGGATGATGACCATCTTGTTCTTCTGGGGAGCAGTACGCACACCCCCTACCTGGCGCGCCACTGTCGACGAAATATGGTCGGCAGTCTACCCAGGGGTATGCCTAAGGTAGTAGATTATCGACAGACAGATGCGCAAGCTACAAACAAGATGGTGACGCAAGACAGACATGAGGTTTTATCCAGGTTCGGCCGCCGTGAGGGCGTAATACATACGTCCTACGTCTGATTGTATTGCTGTATGTCAATGAGAGATGTTTTTAGAGGGGTCCCCTGCCCACCTTATATAGTCTGGGGGGCAGGGTTACAGATCTAGAAACTAATCCTAGCCTGTTACAATTGCCATAGGTGGCCGGATAAAGATTCATATTCTAACCGACCAGGATCTTGCTTGATCTCCAGGTCTATCTTGATTCCTTGCGCGGGACTCCGAGTAGATCGACTAGGCCGCGCGTCGTCTCCTAGTGGGCCAGACCCTCTGGTCCGGGCCGGCCCAAGCCTAGCCGTAAGGGTATAGGGGTTAATACCCCCACAGACGCTTGGGTTGGCGCCCAACACCTGGGTTGGTGCTCTGTCTCACCCGACCCCTCGGCCGCGCCCGACGCTTGGCTTGGCGCTCGACACTTGGGTTGGCACTCTGTCTCGCCCGACCCCTCGGCCATGCTCGACGCTTAGGTTGGCGCCCGACACTTGCGTTGGCGCTCCGTCTCGCCCGACACTTCGGGTTTGCGCTCCGTCTTGTTCGACGGTGACCCATGATCTTACACCCACCGGGTGCGCTCTGTGAAATGAGTGTAAACAACCCCTTCATGACTTCATAGAAGTCCCAAAAGGGCTTGGGGCTCCTGTCGGGTTTATAAACTCGGGGTCCCCAATGGACCCGCTTCCCTGCAAAAAATCGGCCCAGCAGACGGTGTAACGACAACACGCACCTCCCGGGCTGGCCTAGATACATAATGACAGGCCAAGAGAATGATTCGGTCCCCGACCGGAATGCTTGGCCAAGGTGGGGACACAGTCCGACTCCAACCTCCTTTTCCGACCGGGGATACGTCGGACCTCTACTCGCGGCTCTTCCCCGACCGATACGGTCGAGGCCAACTGGGAACGACCGACTGGGGACGCCCACTCGGTGAGGGCCCGGGGATCAGGCGGAGCAGATAAGGTAAGTCTCTCAAATCAAACCGCAATACCGAGGACCGTACCCTGCCATACGCTGCGCACCTGCAGGACGGTGCCACTAGGCCATGCCAGATGGGCACTATGCAACCTTCCAGGTGTGTCAGAACACAAACAATATTGTAGGCGCCGATGACCATCTCGTACCCAACAACATGGGCAACAAGACTAGGTCGCACACGTATACATTCTCTCTCTTTCTCTGACTTATAAGGCCATCCCCTTCGACTATAAAAGAGGATGAGCTATATCCTAAAAAGCTCTCTCTGACTTTTCTCAAAAAAGAGAAGCTAGACGATTCGAGCACTCGAGAACCTGAGAACTCGAATAGCTCAATAACTCTAGAACTCTAAAGCTATACAGAGCATACGCTCCAATACTTAACGCACGTTAGAGCCCCCGTCACTCTCGGCCCTTCGTTTCAGAGTCCGACCGGACCTTTAACACCCCCTTCTTATTCCCACTCGTTTGTACCCCACAACAAACTTCGAGCACCTGGGCTCAGGAATAAAGTCACCGACCGACTGAAACTGGACATAGGGCACATTGCCTGAACCAGTATAAATCATGTGTCATTGAGTGCTAGGCCACATCCGATCACAACGCACGACAAAAGTACAAATATTTAGTTGTTTGTCACTTTTTGCACCGACATATAGTGTTCATTATAGTAAAATATTAAAACACATTTGATAATAAACCGTGCCAACAGAAAGGCAAAAGATCAGTGGTGCTACCAGGTAAGCTTAAACTAGAATTGAACATAATACATCTCAACTAGAACAGGTTCAGGATTACCTAGTTGAACAGCAGGTGTTTCTAGAATGATAATACTAGAAACTTGCATGTTTTACAATATAAAATATGCATATTCAATGAAACATTTGAGTAAGAAACATGTAAACACATTTAACGTAGCTCTCAAGTTCTAAAATTCCAGTGAATACAAATTTCAGGAAACAACACTTGAACTGCTCAACCAACCATTTCGCTCTTATCAACTAATTCTCAATTGTCATCCAAATACACCTGCACTGGACTAATATCCAAACTCCAAAGGCATAGAACTTCAACACGAATCCATTCAAACTCAACAAACTTGCAAGCATAAGCACGGTGAGATCGCAGCATTTTGATTATGATCAGTAATAGTTAATTTGCTACTTGGTTTTGCCAAAACTTTACTCACATGGACAGATGTATTTTCCTAAGACTTCACTACATACTTACACAAAGTGTGTATGCTCTACCAGTTCTTCTTCTTCACAAACAAGGCGACATAGCAAGAGAACCCTTGATTAAGATCAACAGGGGGTACCAGACTTGAGAGTTGAGAAATCACTAGCAGCAACTAAGCTACTGCCTATCAATCTGATAGTGTCTCCCTCAGATATGGAATTGGGTTTGGCCTTCTCTTGGATGAGGGTGTTGATTAGTTGCAGCAGGTCGGTGCTCATGGCCTTGACGCTGCGGGCATCCACTTCCCTCCTCACCACCTCGAGCCAATCCCCACCCCGTCCCCGGTGGTCCTGGGCTTCGTTCCACCAGGCGCAGATGGCCCTGGCGATGGCCATGACGTAGACGCCGCAGAGGTGCGCGAAGTAGAAGGCGATGATGCGGTCGTTGATGAAGCGGGGCCCGCGGAGGATGGCGAGATCGGAGCGGATGAGCACCACGTCGCCGTGGCTGAGCACCCACTCGTCCCCCTCCTTGGAGCCGGAGCCCATCACGGCGTCCGCGGCGCCGACTGGTGCGATGGGGTTTCCTAATCGGCGAAAATCGAATCGTTAATTCTAGGATGCCATGCCTGCTTGTAATCTCATTTGACACATCATCTTGCAATTCATTCATTGAGGCGCCAGTAATCTCCTTTTCACTCTACAGTTGGCTATGTCAAGTGTCAGAGTGACTTGGAGTTGTAGAAAAGGGTGCAGTGTCGGCCTTTGATAGAATTGTCAAAGCAGCTTATAGCTAGATCTATGTGCTGCGAGTTCATTGAAAATATATCCTTTTTGTGGGAGAAAAGGAGAAATTCTGCACATTATATTTTTGCACTTTGTTTTCAAATTATAATTATGTGCTCCCGCATTATATTGCTGAGGGGAAAACTTTCAACTCATCTAATTGCTAAAGAAATGACAGCACCTTGTCTTCTGCATCCACCCACCGGTCCAAGCATCTATCCATTTTGTACACAGATCGACCATCCTCAACAGTTGAGTAGGAAGAAACATCAATCACTACTCGACATGCATTGTTTGGATCAATCCTGAAATAGTAGCAGTGCAAAAAAAAAAAAGCACTGCTTCCAGATGCCCTTTCTCATCGGTGACCATCCTCATACCCCGTGAAATCGCACACACAAATCAGACTTCGTAACTAATTTCAGTTGTTCTACGAACCATGAAGTAGATAACTAGGGTTTCATTCTTACCCGTCGGGGATCTCAGATCGATGCATTGTTCCACCACATGCGCACTGGAGGAGGAGTCACGGGCGGCGCAACACGCAGTCGAGGAGGAGGAGGTGGTGGCCCACGGCGGACGGCGCGGCCTCCACACGGGGAGTGGCTTGCGCGCGAAGAGGAAGCCGCGGCGGCCGGCGTAGGAGGCCCTCGGAGCTCCCAGGTGGCCGGCGGACGGGCGAAGGCGGCGCGGCCTCCGCACGACGAGCGGCCCGCGGCGGACGGCGCAGGCGGCGCGGCCTCCGCGCGAGTACCAGTCCGCGGCGGATGGCGCGACCTCCACATGGGGAGCGACCTGCGCGAGGAGAGGAAGCCGTGGCGGCCGGCGCAGGAGGCCCTCAGAGCTCCCAGGCGGCCGGCGGACGGGCGGAGGCGGCGCTCCTAGGCAGAACCATGCGCGGCGCAGCTCCCGTATGAGGACAGGGATGAGGATAAGGCAAGGGCAAAATGTCACTTAACTTTTGGAGTCTAGGTCAAATTAACGCTCCTGAGTGTAAAATCTGACGGAGTGCTATTTTTAGTTTACGGTGACAACCTTCGGTGCTATTTTACGGGGCCAAATTCTTTCAGTGGTATTTTACGGAGGTCGCAACCTTTTGATGCTACAGAACCAATTTTCCCTTATAATTATGTGCTCCCGCATTATATTGCTGAGGGGAAAACTTTCAACTCATCTAATTGCTAAAGAAATGACAGCACCTTGTCTTATTGTATTGGCCTATCACTACTGGAGACGGCCTCTTTGCCGAGGGCCTTAGGCCCTCGGCAAAGGCCCATTAACCCTCGGCAAAGGCTTTGCCGAGGGCGGCCCTCGGCAAAGAGCTCTCGGGGAATTTTGAGTCGGCGAAGAGGGTCTTTGCCGAGGGCCCTTTATCGGGCACTCGGCAAAGCCTTTGCCGAGGGCTGGAGCGGCACTCGGCAAAGAAAAGCAGCCGTCACGGCGCCGGCGCCTGGGACAGAGTCTTTGCCGAGGGCCGTCTCCGGGGGCCCTCGGCAAAGATTTTTTTTTTTGAAAAATCTTTGCCGAGGGCAATGGGACGGCCCTCGGCAAAGAATTATTCTTTTTTTTGAAAAATCTTTGCCGAGGGCTTCCCCTCAGGCCCTCGGCAAAGAATTTTATTTTTTTTTTAAAAAAAAAAAGACTTTGCCGAGGGCCCCCAACCATGGCCCTCGCCAAAGAAATGTTGCAGAAATTTTATTTTTTTTAAAAAAAAATCTTTGCCAAGGGTAATGGGACAGCCCTCGCCAAAGGACCCTTCTTTTGCCGAGGGCCTTGGTTATTGCCCTCAGCAATGAGGCAGAAATTTAATTTTTTTTTTGTTTTTTGCATTCCATCAACACAAGCATTTCATATATATATATATATATATATATATATATATATATATATATATATATATATATATATATATATATATATATATATATATATATATATATATATATATATCACACAGAACCTATTTTCTCACAATATATCACAACCATAATTGTGAACCACAAATCATAATATATTACAACGACAAGTCACATGTTCATCATCATTCACATGTTTATTACGATAAGTTCATGAAATCCAAGCACAAGTCAGAACCATAAACCACAAATATTACAATAAAGTCCAACCACATCACCTAGCACTAGTCCTCATCAAGGTAGCCTATGAGACGGTGGTGAAGGAAAGACGGGATCAGCCGGTGATGAACTACTGGGTTGATTGGAACTCGCGGACGGAGGCTGCACAAAGGAGCAGAGATTGCATGTGTGAGTAATCCGGGAAAACAGTTTTGGAACTTAGAGATTGCATCTAGTAATCTAGGAATACAAAAAGATTAGACTCAATTGAAAATTTCGGCAGCACCTCCCCTGCACGGGGAGGTTTCCAAAACCTGCAAGAAACAACGGCACGAACGCCGACATCCACAACGGCACGAACGCCGACATACATGCAAAGCACAAGCGAAAAGTGAACTTTCATACTTACAGGAGTAGCTGCAGGAGTAGGAGGTGGAGGAGCTAAAAACTGCACAGGTACACCCGATTCTTGCCTAAGACTTTGCATGATCACCATCATCTCCGCCATCTGCTTCTGCGCGGCCTCGAACGCGACCTGCTGGGCCTGCAGCTGTGCGGTCAGTTCCGCGTTCTGCTCTTGACTTTGCCTTTTTGTTTCTTCCAGCTCGGCCTGCAATATTTCACTCCAATGTATCAGTAATGCAAATCTAATTTAGGTGTGTAAATATCAACGCACGACGAGTAAAACAGGAATTACCTGGAGTGCCTGGACCTGCTGCAGTGCTGGAGAAGGCCGTGAGCGTATGGGCTGGCTAGAGCTTGTGCTCCGTGCTCGGATAGCGTCGAGGGAGGGAACAGTGGTGGAGTCGATGGCACCGTCTGCAATCCACAGCCGCCCGTGCTTCTTGCCTCCTCCAAGCCTCATGATCGTCTCTGCATCAATGGGCTCAGTGCGCACATTGTAATCTTCCTCATAGATATCCCTTACCAAGGACGTGTACTCTTGGACTTTAGTGTACACATTCGGGTCGGAGTACACCTGGGGCAGGGCAGCCGGGTCGAAGGAGACAGAGGACGATGCCCTGCCCATGTGGGACATAGCCCACGCAGAGAACTCCGAGACCTCCTCGCCCGGGTGCGCAGCCTCCTGCGAGAAAGACGGAAGATGGTGAGAAATCAAGCAGAATTGAGCATCAAAATAAATGAAAGAAATCACTTACGTATGCTTGTTTGTATCTGGGGAGGCTGCGGCTGCCTTGATGGTGAGTTGGACCTTGCCTCATCAGACGCTATTCCTGCTGCCTCTCGTGTGTGCCAACAAAGTCCTGTGATAACCACTTGTCCACGATCATGGCCCAGCACTCGGGATACGATCGGCACCACCAGGGAATCACCTACAAGTCATCGAGTATTTGACATATAAGAAGATGAAATTGAACCTACTTAATATCAAAACGAATCATTATGAATGTTATTCGCCTACCTCAAGGTACTGGTCCTAGGTCAGCGTAATCAGTCTTGCTTGAGGCTTGGGGAGGGATTGCTTAAGTACCGACCTATAGTAGTCTATGTGGGCTTGGACATGCCCATGGTGGTGCATCTCAGTGACGTACTTCCTACAAGCTGCGGCAGCCGCCTGATCCGTCTGGGCCTCAAGTCCTTCTTCGGCCTTGAAAATTTTCTGCATACAAAACCGATGTATCCATTCATTATTTCAATAAAACATTTAACCAATGAATGAGATGTATTAAGCAATGTTGTGCGAGAGAAACTTACCCAAAACTCCGCCAATACCCGCTCCTGCTTGTTGCGGTAAGTGTCATCCGTGACCAGCGCGTACCTGTCCCAGTTGGAGGCCGGCTCCCGCACCACCGGCTCTTCGGACAGTTGCACCATGTCGGGGTACCATTTCCTACACAAAACACCAAGGATGCTCACGGGGGTGCGTGCTGGAGTACCTGACAAAACCAACCAGGCCCTGCACAAGTGATTAAGAAAATTTATCAGTTTCTCTTATGATTTCCAACATATCTTATGAAGTAGTTGTGATAACATCTATAGTTACTTACCTCTTTGCCATAGGCTGAATCACTAGGCGGTTGTGAGGAAGCGGAACCGGAGGGAGGCTCGCGGGACCTCACTCGTAGGGAGTCCAGGTAGCGGTACCCCCTCCCTCGCCCTTGAGCGCCTCGCCTCCCTCGCCCATCTGCTGACCCCTCTCGTCCTCCGACAAGGACGTGGCCGTGGCCATCACGTGCTCCTCCTCCAGCACCTCGTCACGTGGTGAGGGAGGAGACCGCTGCCTCCTGCGACTGCTGCCACCGGTCCTCCTCTCGTCACCTCCTGCGGATGCTGCCTCGGACGACGACCCCTCACCTCGAAGGAGAGGGCAGTCTCTCCTGTAAACCGAGGGCGTGTCACAGCGTGGACATCTGCTCGCCATCTTTGTTCAATCACCTACAATCACAAAGAATGAACAAGACTAATTAGTACATATATTAGAAATAGATTCAAAATATATAAACAAAACACGAATTAAAAAAACATAGTATTACATGTATTAGGAATAATCTTCATGATTGGGATCATAGGTCTCATCATCACTGTCAAAACTGTCCAAATGGGCAACACTATCTGAAGGTTCTATGTTGTCATCGTAGTCATTGCCTAGAAGTAATCGCTCAAGCATTGCTATGTCCTTGGCATTTACCACCACATCTCCATCGACCTCGCCATCAACCATTTCGTTGTCTACTTCCATTTCAATTGCTTCAAGTAAGACTATCTCAAACGTACCTGGTAGCCCATCTTCTTGATAGAACTGTCCATCATATGTGTTTGCGTTGAAGTTGTAATCATCATCGTTTGGGGCACGTAGTTTACCATGTGGAGATACCTGGTGCACAATAGCCCAACCCTTAAGATCCTCTTTGTCTTGGTTGGCATATCGAGTATAATACACCTGCACGGCCTGTTGAGCCATAATGTAGACATCTTTTCTAGGATAGATGGCATCTTCTCGAATCTCGACTAGCCCAAGATGAGGGGTTCGTCTCGTTGATCGAGGATTAAACCAGTGGCATTTGAACATGATAGGTTTAAGAGGTTTGTCTCCATGAAATGAGAGTTCATAGATTTCCTCAACTCTACCATGATAGTCGAGGCCATCAGTGCCGGGCGTACAAACTCCGCTATTTGTGGTTTTTTGTTTGGGCCGAATCTGCTCGTAACTTGTTGTGTGGAAGCGATATCCGTTCACGTCATAGCTGGTAAATGACTTCACCCTAACATCATAGCCGTTTGCAACCTGTTTCAACTCGTCACTCATGGACGAACCGGTCTAGGCCTGCAAGGTGAAGCATGATAGATCATTATATTAATCAAACGTACGATCACCTTGGACGATCGAACGTACGAGGTAAATTGGACATTACCTTTTGTTTGAACCAAGAAATGAAATCAGGCCTCCCCGCTCCCGCACCCCACGAAACAAGGGTGTCTTGTTCACGCGAGGTAGGATCCCTTGATTGATGCCAGAATTCATGAACAAATTCCCTGTCCGAACGAGAATCAATGGGGTTGGATGCAGAATAGTGACGGCGTATTGAAACAAGTTCGTTGAGAACTTACTTGATGAACGGCTGCACCTCGGTAAGGTTATTCAACACATATAGCATGATACTGCGCCACTCTTCATTTCCCAATAGCTTCGGGGTTGATCCACTTGCGCTGCCGAGTTGGCCTTGGAAAAGGCTGAGGGTCGATTCATTTTTGCCAGCATTGTAACGAGGGAGTGGATTATGATTGCTAGGAAGGTTTGGCTTGTAGTATTGCATTGTGAAGTTTGCCACCTCCTCCCGAAGGCATGCCTCTGCAATGGAAGCCTCAATTCTGGCTTTATTTGTACATTTTTTGCGAAGAGTATTTAGACATCTCTCGATTGGATAGCACCAACGGGCCTACACAGGGCCCCCCCAAACGTGCCTCGGATGGGAGGTGCACAATCAGATGCTGCATAGACAAGAAGAAGCCAGGTGGAAAGATCTTCTCCAGCTTACAGAGCAACACAGGTGCCGCTTTTTCCAAGTCCTGAGCGACAGTCCGAGATATCTCCTTGGCACAAAGCTGGCGAAAGAAAAAGCTCAACTCTACCAGCACTAGCCAAACATGCTCAGGGACATAGCCTCGGACCATCGCCAGAAGAAGCCGCTCAATCCATATGTGGTAGTCATGACTCTTCATCCCGTTGACTCGCAGAGTGCCTAAGTTCACTCCCCTGCTAAGATTCGCTGCATATCCATCTGGGAACATTAACGTCTGGATACATTTTAGTACTTCCCTCCTTTGATCAATTTGCAAGACGAAATTGACCTTAGGCCTTTTCCAGTTCTTGTTTCGGCCACTAGGAGGCTGCATCGCTTGATTCGGTCTATCACACAACGTCGCTAGGTCCACTCTAGCCTTAATGTTGTCCTTAGACTTGTCAGTGTCCATGAGAGTTCCCCAAAGTGCCTCGGCAATATTCTTTTCAGTGTGCATTACATCAATATTATGTGGCAGAAGAAGGTCATCGAAATAGGGGAGCCTCGTCAAGCCAGACTTATGAGTCCACATATGTTCCTCACCATATCCCACAAAACCACCTTCTTCACTGGGCATGAGAGCATCTATCTGAGCACGAACCTCGGCACCAGTCCTCAAGTACGGTTTAGGGTCTGTCACTTTGACACCTTTCGTAAAGCTCTTGATGTCTTCTCTAAATTCATGGTCTAGAGGGAGGAACTGACGATGCTGGTCGAACGACGAATACTTGCCACCCTTCTTCAACCAAATGAACCTCATAGCTTCCTTGCATATTGGGCATGGGAACTTCTCATGAACACACCAGGCGGCAAATAACCCATACGCCAGGAAGTCATGCAGGGAGTAGTGGTACCAAACATGCATTTTGAAGCTTGTCTTTGTAGCTCAGTCGTATGTCCATACCCCCTTCTCCCAAGCGTGGATCAATTCATCAATCACAGGCTCCATGAACACACCCATATTACTCCCTGGGTGTCCAGGAATTATCAACGACAAGAATATGTTATGCCGTTGAAAGGAGATGCCGGGAGGGAGATTGAGGGGGATAACAAAAACGGGCCAGCATGTGTATGGGGCAGCCATATTCCATAAGGATTGAACCCATCTGTTGCCAGCACGACACGTACATTATGGGCCTCAGCTGCTTTGTCACGATGTTTGTCATTGAAGTACGTCCATGCTTCAGCATCAGACGGATGTACCATCTTCCCAGGATTGTACCATTTGCCATCTTTGTGCCATGTCATCTGTTTTGCGGATTCCTCGATCATGAATAGCCGTTGGATCCTCGACAGGAAAGGAAGGTGCCGTAGCACTCTTGCGGGGATTGGAAGCTGCTTTTTCTGACCATCACCAGAGTCTACCTCCAGGTACCTGGAGGATTTACACTTCGGACAGTAATTTGCGTCCTTGTGTTCTTTCCTAAATAGGACGCACCCCTTCGGACAAACATGTATCTTGTCATATGGCATCTTAAGCATATGAAGGAGTTTCTCTGCCTCGTACAAGTTCATCAGCAAAGTGTGCTTCTCCGGTAGCATGGTGCCAAACACGGCCAACATCTTATCGAAGCCTTCTCGACTCAGGTTTAACTCGGCCTTCAACCCCATTACGCGTCCAACCGCATCCAGCTGAGAAATCATTGTACGCTCGTGAAGGGGTTTCTATGCCGAGTGCAACATTTTGTAGAAGTCCTTTGTGGATTCCTCCATCTCCTCCTTCTCACGTCGTTCAGCGAAGTGAGCTTGGTGGGCGTCATCTAGCATGTCTGCTACCCCGGCATCATCGTCAAAAGCCTCGAGGCATGCTCTCACCACCTCCGCTCTTATACGATCTGCTTCACCATGGTAGATCCACTACTGGTAGCCAGGTGTATAACCATTGAACACAAGATGTCTACCCATGGTCTTCTCGTCTACCTTTCTCCTGTTGTCACATTTGCTGTAGGGACACCAAACTAGAGAATGTCCTCCTACTCCTGGGCCAAATGCATGTTTCAAGAAACGATCTGTCCCCTTCACCCATTCATAGTCGTAGTCACTACCGCTTCTCCAGCCCGTGTACATCCACTGACGGTCCTCCATCCTTTAACATTTACATCACAGAGTATTGTGACCATCAATTGCATCTACGCGGTGTTCCTAATGTCTAATAGGTGAGGATAGGTCCTAATCCCACCCGCGGATGCGTAGATGAGGTCAATTTCCAGGCTCCGCTCCTCTCCGAGACAGAATTTCGGCAGCACCTCCCCGCTGTTCTCCCGATACATGTCCTGCCAGGGAGAGTGTGTATCCGGAGAACAATAGGGAAGAGCTACCGAAACTCAGTCTCGGACCGAAGCAGACCATGGAAACTAACCCATCTATGCATCCGTGGGCTATCCAAAAAACGTGGACAATCTGAAACAGATACGGTCGTAGATATGCAAAGATCCGCATACCTACGACCGTATCTCTTTTGGACGGGAGACGCCTAACTGGGTTACGTGATCTAAGACAATGATACGGGAGGAGGGCTTATTTATACCTAGGGTGGCGGTGGAGTCAGGCTAGCGGGGCAGTGGCGAGTCGGGGCAGTGATGAGGCGATGTTGTGCAGGCAGACCCATAACGCCGACGAAGAGGATCGGGGTTGCCGAGTCCCCTCTGACGTGCTCTTCTCTGCAAAAGAAGAAACACAATACTATAAGTTGAAAATTTCAGCAGAACCTCCCCTGTACGGGGAGGTTTCCAAAACCTGTAAGAAAAAACCGGCACGATGACCGACAACCACATATCAAGGGAACAAATACGGCACGATGGCCGATAGCCAGATATATATTAATCCACCACCAACACACCACCACCTCCACCACCACGACCACACCACCACCACCACAACCACCACACTACCACCACCACCACGACCACGACCACACCACCACCACCACAACCTCCACCACAACGACCATACCACCACGACCACACCACCACCACCACAACCACCACACTACCACCACCACCACCACCACCACGACCACACCACGACATCCACCACAACGACCATGACCACACCACCACATCCACCACAACGACCACACCACCACCACCTCAATGAACACACTACCCTCCTTCTCCACCTCCACCATTGCACGCCACCACCACCTCGACCTCCACCTAGACCTCCTCCTTCACCAGCATTGTACACCATGAAGCGAGGGAAGGGCATACCTGGACGTCGGAAGGACGTCGGAGGCCGCGGACGGGGCGAGGGTCGCGGACGGGGTGGCGTCAAGGGGCTGGGGCGGGGCACCTCCTCCTCCTCTCTTCTCGGCCTCCTCTCTTCTCATGTGGAGATGTCTGGGTTTTAGGCATCCGACGTCACAACTTGCTCGAAACCTTCTCAAATTTTTACAACAGCCTACACATGCGATGACATGACACCTCGACAAGTTTCATGATTTTCGGACTTCGTATGGATTTTATATAATTTAAAAACACTTTTCCGACAAGTTCCTCGTCATGTTACGTGAAGAAGATGCCCGAAATTTGATGCGAGTTCGTGATAGGGACTCAACATACACCAAATACCATGAATAACATTTTTCGAATCACTAAATTGCATTATTCCATCCACCTGCGGTTCAAATTTGAAATATTCGAAAAAAATCAACGAAAAGAAATAAATTAGGGAAAGATATAAAAAAAGTCAAATTTGGCCCAAATTTTAAAATTGAGTTTTAAATAATGTATTATAGCATCACAAAAAAACTGGGTTCAAAAAAACTCTTTGCCGAGGGTCTGGCCAATGGCCCTCGGCAAAGGGGGTCTTTGCCGAGGGCCTGGCCAATGACCCTCGGCAAAGAATATTTAAAAAATAAAAATAAAAAATCTTTGCCGAGGGCCTGACCAATAGCCCTCGGCAAAGAATATTTAAAAATAAAAATAAAAAATCTTTGCCGAGTGCCTGACGGCGGGCACTCGGCAAAGAATGACGCCAGTGGCCGCCGTGACCCATCCGGCCATTTTGCCGAGGGCCGTTTGTTTGCCGAGGGCCATCCGGCCATTTTGCCGAGGGCCTATCTTTGCCGAGGGCTCCTGGGGCTCCTTTGCCGAGTGTCCGAGATCTAGCCCTCGGCAAAGCCAGAAGCCATCGGCAAATAGGCCGTCTCCAGTAGTGTATCTAGTTACATTGCATCATCACCAATTGCATGGCGTGCTCATTCTTGGCACACTCGTTAGGAGGAAATGTGTCGTGTCACTGTAAATCTTGTTTTCCGTCTTTTGCTCTGACTCAGTGCTGCTTTCGTGTCTTGACTCCAATGTCATGATGCCTGGGAATCTTACTGTAAGTTTCTCTAGAGTTTTTTGGATGAAAAAAATTCTGTGTCAAACATAGAGAAATATAGTTATCGTTGGTGACCATCTTTTTATCTGTTGAATGAAGCACACTACATTGCGCATGTTTATCACCCCAAAAAAAACACGATGGGAAAAAAGATCTATATATATATATACATAATGATAAAAACAAAGCTGGAGACCCACACATTCTCATTATTGGCAAGCGGGGAGGAATCAATTGTCATTTATCGGCTAAAAAGCTAACAACAACGTACGAAGATTATTTATATATAGTATGCTCCAAATAAACAATAATGCGTGCAAACTCAACCTGCCTTTTGATACAAGAGTAGTATAGGCTATGCTTTATTCTTTTCAGATAATTCCCTCATCCAGCATGGTGTGTATAGGAATGCATTTTCCATTTCAGGTATATTTATGGTGCCTAAATCTTGAACCTTTGAACTGTTCAAATGATAAGCTATTGTCCTTGATTATGAAATGCAAAGGAAGGCAATCTCTTTGTAAGGATGAAATCCGAGGAAATGTATTAGATGCAGCCAGTTGTCTTTGGCCTTGGTTTGAGGGATGATACAACCATTGTCAAAATCCCATTCAGCAAACTCCCCCTCCCCTTCCTCCTCCTCCTCCACTTGTGCACTAGGCTGTGTTTCCTTGTCCTTATTGGAATTCTTCTTATAGTTAATGATCCATGGTCCGTCATATTTTTCATTATCAACGGCGAAATTCACCACTGCTTCAAGGCTGACGTTACACTTGAGCACCCACTCTGTCTGACTAGTAGAAAATTCACTAAGCAACCAAACTCGAAATTGGGGGCCATCCAAATCAATTAATGCAGAGTAAACCCCTTTCTCTGATTTTCCTAAGTAAGAGGAAACATAGCGATCACTGGTTTTAGTTTTGCTCCTTGCTGATGCTGGTGGTGGCTTAATCATTTGGTACTTGTCGTCGGACAAGGATAGTCTGAAAATTAATTAATTAATTAATTAAAGATGAGATAGATCACCATCATTGAATTAATTGAGTATATAAGCTAATCATGCATACATGCAGGCATTAGGGCACAGTGGCACAGTCATTTATAGCCAACTGAACTGACCAAACCAACGCACAGTGGCACAGATGCACCATGCAATGCATCCTCGGCCACCGCTTGTGCATGCATCCTCTCGTCGCCGGATGGCCCACACGTGTCCTACGCCTCCATCTATGATCTCTCTCTTTTTTTTGAACAATCTATGATCTATCTCTGCTTTCCCTCTCGGTTAGTTTATATACACCAGATGTTAGTCATGTTGGTTAATCTATTGCTTAAAACATGTAGGAGTACTATGCACGATAATGCTTACATACTCGAGAGTGATCCGATCTTCATGGATCAGAATTAACAAAGGTCTTGTTTGGATGTAGTTGGATTTGTATCAATCCACATGTGTTGCGGTGGATTAAAGTGGAACTTGAACTAAATTTCACCCTAATCCATCACGACATATGTGGATTGAGGTTAATCCGACGACATCCAAATAAGGCCATAGTGTTTGTTGTTGCTGCGTGCAGGGAGACAGGAGTAAGGATATGGCAAGGATCGGAGGCCATCTAGCTAGATAACCAAGATTTTCCATGATGAGAGTTGAAAACATATCATTAGAAACAAAATATTTTGTGAATATTTTGTGAGGATGGTTAAAAAACCCCATTAAAATATATTTTCGGGACGATAACCCATAAACCTTTATGAAATTTGTTATTTTTTGGGTAGGTGTTCACTAAACCGCCATGAAAATAACTTATTTTCATAATTTTCATGGGAGCTTAAAACCTTCACAAAATATGTCACTTACTCATCTAGCATGCTGGCTCTTTTCCTATTCCTTTTGCGTGCTTTGTTCATGCTTGCGCAAAGTTGTGGGTTGGCCCATGCGATTTTTAGCAACCTTCATTAATTGCTATCCCATCTGCACTATTAGACCCCCACATGTCAGATAGCTCCACACCTAGTAACACAAGCAAACCCTAACTCATTTCTAGGCCCAACTCTCCCACCGACACCGCCCCTTGAGTCCCACTCCCCTCGCATGTAAGCACACACCATCGCCCTCCCCCATACATGCCACGCCACCCGCCATTGCACGTGTTGTCACCTTCCCCTAGCTAGGGAGTGTCGTCGCCCCTTGCTTCGCCCGCCCTCGCACTTCTGTCTACAATCACCTCCCCAAATCCAAAAGTTGCCCCTGCGATCGCCTGCCCTCGTGCACAGTCTCAATCTCTCCTAAATCCAAACACCGCCCTGGGGCCTGACTCACATCTCCTCCACCAAGACTTGTCTCCACGTCTTCCAAGCTTCTCCTTCGCCAAGACCTAACTCCACACCCTCCAAGCTTTGGTGCCACTTCATTGACCTCGACGACCTCGCTGCACCGAGCTTGGATGAGCCTGTGATGCCAAGATTGGAGAAACGCGCCATACCGATGTTGAAGGAGCCAGCCGCAAATACTCTAGACAATTGCTAAATCTCACTTTCCCTCCCTCTTTCGAATAAAACATATTGCTGTCAGGGCAATTCTAGGTCAATAGAGATTATTTTATAGATATTTAGCAATGCTCATAATGTTCAGATACTTATGGCATCTAGCAAGCAAGTAGTGTTCTCTGTAGCAGAATCAATAGGCAAGAAATCTGCGAAAGACTATCCATCCTGTGAGTATGCGAGTGTATACTGATGCATTAGTCGAATTTTGCGGCATCAAGAAGGATGTCAATAGGAGAATAGTCCTAAGAATTAGGAGTAGAAACTTTCATCTCCGCTTCTTTTTAGATGTTGGTTTAGTGTTTCTTATTTCTGGACCTGCTACCTGAGATTTTTGGGGGCTGCGGCTTGTGTTATTTCCATTTGTAATTTTTTATGAAGAAATATGTTGTATGTTGTTCATTGTCCTTCTAGCTGATGTGATGTACAAAAAATATGGATAACTTTATTTTTTGGACTAAATAACAATGCTTTTATCGAGGTAGAATATTCGAAGGTCCTTACTTCTTTTGTAGTAAATGGAGTTGCTGTTGTAGTCAAGCACACTGTCACTGATGATACGCACGATGCACACGGGCACACCGTATCATACGGTGAAGTCTAGTAACTTGGCCACTCAACACACAATCGAGGGAACCATCATCATTGAATGAGCAGCCAAGTGCCCTTAATTTGATTGTGTGTCAAGTGGCCAACGTATAGGGGTTCACCGTATAATCCACTCATGAAAGGATCTTGAATGGCTAGTGGAGGGTGAAACCACAACACTAGGCCAAAAGATTAGAAACAAATTATTAGACCCCAATAAAACTACCTCTAGCTAGAGTTTTGCAAGCCTAGGTGAGCAACTACTAAACAACTCTAGTGAATTAAATAAGCACTAAGCTATGTTACTAGAGAAGATACAACTAGTTAGGCACCCAAATGATTGTGAGCCATTCATTAATTAGATCCTATCGTTAGAAACATTACTTTTAGGAGGTAATACGTGAAATATGTATTTATTTAATTTTAATTTTGTAAAATAGGATAAATAAGAAAAAAAATTATATATAAAAATATTTTTCTAGATGTAACTAATGTATGCGTGATCTATTAGATGTAGTAGATCTTTTTATTTTTGCAATTTTGGAACTGACATGATTTGATTAGCATAATGCATGTGCATGAATCCATGTACATGATGCGTATATGCATGTGAATCCACGTGCGTGATAGGATCATTGCTTGTAGCCGTGTATTCGTTCCCAAATTTACGTAATAACTAAATGTAACATTTGTTCCCAATGTACGTGAGAGGCTACATGTAACATAGTTTTAATTAATTTAGCATAATGTACACACTTGATTATGTAACTTAGTTTTAATGAAGTTAGTATAACGTAGACATTTAATTATATAACGTGCTAGCACGTAACATGTTTTAGATAGTCAAGTTCACGTCTCAATTAATGTGTTAGCTACCGACATTTTTTTATGTATATAAGTAAATAACACACTTAGGTAAAGAAAGCTCATAAAAAATAACATAATTATTATTAGTATATTTTTGTGATTCAATAATATAAATAAAATTATGCTTAAATATAGTAAAATAGCCAAAAGGAAGGGTGCCACACGGTCTCACACCAACAAGGCAGGGGCACCCCACGCCCACTTCTTCTTTTTTTCTTTTCCTTGCTTAATTAATCAATCAAATAAATCTAAAAAAATCTATAAAATCAATGGTCCAGATTTGTTTAAGGTATTACCTCCCAGTAAGCAAAGAGGGTACCGTAGCATTGCCTTGGTGATAAGACCTAATTTTTTTTTTTTGCACTATGAAATGTAATAGCACAACGTAAGGCACGAGTGTAGAATTGTGAAAGCAGCTCAGCTAGATTTATGTGCGAGTTCATTGTGCAATGAACTGCGAATTGGGTGACGAAGGGTCACTCAGTTCGTAGTTCTGAACATTTTTTTCTGTAGAAAATTCATTTTGTTCAGTAACAATATTGTGAGAAAAAAGAGAAATCTGCACATTTTCTGCACTTTTTTGCAAAGGGAAAATTTGCACGTTCTGCACTTCTTTTTTGATTTATAATGTGCACATGATGTGCTCCCACATTGCTGAAAGAAAATTTTTATAATGTGCACATTTTCTGCACTTTTTTGCAAAGGGAGGAGAAGGCCTAGAAGGAGGCCAAGTTGGAGTCTACCAAGCAACATCATGAGGAGGCCTTGTCAATCCTCCGCTCCCAGATTGGCGAGGCCAAGCGCCATAAGGAAGCTGTTGAGACTAGGAAGAATGACGCCTTTGAATCCTTTCTGAAGATGACGGAGAAGGCGGAGCTCTTCGATAAAAAGCTAAAAGGTAAAAAATCTTGCTTGACTTCTCTGTAGTTCTATTGCTCGTAGTACCCAGAGTGTATAATAATAGTCACTTGTCTTTCTTTTGCGGCAGAGGAGCAAGTGAGAACCCGGCAACTGGATGGCTCGGTAAAGGAGCTGAATGAGGCCCTAAGAACCTAGGACAACTAGGCCGAAGAGGTAACTCAATAGGCGAGTGAAGAACTCACTCGTGCCAAGCAGATAAGGCATGGGGCTGTCTGTTGGCGGTCACTAACGACAACATTCGATCGCCAATTATAGTCCAAAATAGGAGAAACTAACACATTTTTAGCACATATGCATATACTATTGACCTAGTTCCATTTGTATTCGATAAAACATGTTTTGCAGGACACATCTCCAAATCAAGTGGAAAATATGCAAAAATAAGAAGAAAGCGCAAAGCAGAACGCGTATTCTAGAAAGGCGCAAACAGAAAAACAAGCAAAAGCCCACTCAAACTGCTGAATTTGGGCCGAGCACCGACGTAGGAGGAGCCTAGGCCCAGGCAAGAACCGACCACACGAAGGTGGTCACGGGGTGGCCCCACCAGGGTGCGGCCGCACCCCAGGCTCTACCACCTGGGCCCGGCTTCCTCTGGCGGTTGCATGCCGCCATGCTACGTCGGTCCATGGTTGTTTCCTAATTTAATTGCACCAAACCAACCATGGATCACTATATAAGAAGAGAAGGTGCTCACCTTCAACACACACAACCATTTGGAGTCTACCTCACTACCACCTCTAGTCTCTTAGCTTAGTTCTTAGATCTTTAGTAGTTTTTGGAGCAAAAGCAAAGCTATCGAGAGTTTGTCTCCTTGGAAAAAGTGCTACTCAGTATGAATAATTTCATAAATAGTTCTTCCAAGTTCAAGCTCTCATTTCATTTATATAGCATTGCATATGAACTAAAGTATAGTTTTCATGTTATAATCATGATATATGAACTAGTATATAGTTTGTATGTGATGATCTTAACATGTTCAACTATAAGCTTAATCATTCATATAACGGATATAAGTAGAATCAGAGCTAGGGTTGAGGTAGCGGTTCATCATGCCTTTGGGTGTGCCCATATCCTTGCTTGTCAATCCGTAGGGTTGGAGTCCCGGGGGGTATGGGTAGTTTCTGTGTAGTCGAGTGTGGTGCTCGGGTACATAGGAGCAGATGAATACATTTCCCTTTCCACGGTTGAGGGATAGGCGGCAGGTGGTGACAGCCCTGTCCTTCCTTCATAATCCCCCACATTCGTCTGGGGGTGTAGGAGTCTAAATTATCACATAAGGATGCTGGCAGACCAGTACTCGGTGGCCTCCCAACCTATCTCACACTTAGTTCTAGCTCTAACCGTATTTGCTGTATGATTATCAACTATTCTTTGCAAGGCTATATTAGAACATGCCTGCTCCACCTAGGATTATTCTTTTATTCTTTATTTTCCTTTTATCCTTGAGGTAGACCTAGATGTGTGTCCACTATCCTTGAATACTGTTTTTACCCCTATCATGAATTATGGTCTGCTATACAAGTATGTCATCATGGTTATGTCTATGCTAGTATATTCATACCTTGCCCTCCTTTGGGAAAATATAAATAACGACACCCTGAATACTTCTGGGTGAAATGCTACAATGATAGATCCATACGCTTGTGGAATTGTCTATAATCTTAAGGACTATCATAGTTGGTGTTTCCTAACAGCGTTGCTAAGATGAACTCAATCTTAATAATGGTGTTAATGAAATACCAACTGGCTTTTCTGGCGCTGTTACCAGTGATGGACCTAAACCCTCCTCACTTGGTGATTACGTTAAGAAATGCCAACACTGACCGTGATCTGATGCAGGTAATGAAATCAGTCAATGACATGAAGGCCCAGCTGGAGGTTGTGCAGTTGGAGCGGGACGAGTTATGGAACGCCATCAAGCCACTTGCTGACCTGTTTCGTAAGCCAGAGGATGCGGGTACAAGAAGGTGGATGGGTGTGGTAAAGGACATCTGAACCGCTTCAAGGGATATGTGCGCGGGGCTGCCAAGCTCTGCATCAAGCATGTTCTTGGCACCCTCTGAGTACTATATCCTTCTATCGACCTGAACGAGCTGACGGTGGAGTACGATGATGGAGACCACCTTGCCACCGTAGAATGGGTTGAGGAGCATGTTGATGACCTTGCCACCATCATCACCGACGCCTTAGATTTTAACATGGACGGGCTTGATCAGTAAGCTAATGTAATCTTGGTAGAACTTGTGAATCATGTGTGCCTGGTGGGAACTATGTAATGAAACTTAAGCTCTTTTTATTTATACAGGCTTAGAACTTAGTCTGTGTGATTTTGCAAATATAATCCATCTTGTCAGAGTACTTGACACATTTAAGATGGGTAATCTTTTAGATAAGATTGTGATGTGTATAGGCTATAGTCTTGGCGAGCCCTTGCAAAATGCCAATAAGACTGAGTTAGCTAGGCAAAAAGGGGATCAACGTGGTCGCTGTGATTGAAATCGTGTTGGACTTTTATGTTGATGTTAAGTGCTCAAAGTCACTTATTCAAGGAACCCATGTTACGATTGTTTACTGTTAGGATCCCATCAGTAGCCAACGAATTAGGTTACTTGCTTCTGGGATTCACCCTACCCTGGATGACAGGTGATAATTAGACTAAATGTCGATAATTGGCTCCCGGCCAAGGAGATGTAAGCCATTCGGGTAGGAGGCGTATCTCGTGTAATATAGCATAGTACTCGGTATATAGACGAAAAATTGTGTTCGAGTGGTTTTAATTATTTAAGAGATGTATAGCCATGAAAGTAGTCAGATGTGTATTTCGTTTATTACTTTAACAGAGAGGGACAACTACAAAGTTGTGTAGATTGTGAGAAGTAAAATGATAGATGAATCTAGCAAAGAACATTGACTCTGTATTAATAATTGATAATCTTAAGTACAGACACTAGAACTCTGACTTTACTTATATAAACACTGTTCGCCTAAACAACTGTTTAGCCCATTTAAACACCGTGTAAACGCTACACGGTGGTGCGTCATTTCCGTTTAATCACCCGTTTACCCTGTTTAATTGGTCGTTTAGCCCGTTTAATGAGACGTTTTGCTCGAATAATGGCTAAACGGTAGGTGACCGACTATTTACCATTTAGCGTTTAGGAAAACACTAATATAAAAGACACTACTTATTAAGCATAAAATCTCCGTAGCTGGTCAATATTCTAGGAGTTAGGCACTGGGTTGCCATCCTTTATGACTAACTTGAAGGAACCTGGATGGGTAACTTTGGAGACGATGAAAGGGCCTTCCCAAGGACTGAGTAGCTTGTGTCGTCCCATTGTGTTTTGAATACATCTGAGGACTAGATCTCTGACTTGAAAAGTATGAGGGTGTACGTTCTTGTCGTAGTGATGTCGTAGGCCTTGCAGGTATCTGGTAGACTAGAAAAGTGCATTAAGCTTGACTTCTTCGGCACTGTTGATTTCTAGCCGCCAGGTTTCATATGCTTCGCCTTCATTGTACTGTTCAACCCTGGGAGAGTTCCATATCAGATCCGGTGGTAAGATGGCCTCCAAGCCATAAACTAGGAAAAAAGGAGAGTACCCTGTTGCTCTGCTTTGCTGAGTGCGCAATCCCTAGACTACCTTGGGTAACTCGTATATCCACTTGCTACCGAAGTCTTTGAGCTCATCTTATAGCCTAGGCTTGAGTCCAGCTAGGAGTAGCCCATTGGCCTATTGTACTTGGCCGTTTTGCTTGAGGATGAGCTACTAAGGCATAGTCGACGATGATGCCGCAATCTTGAGCCCAACTTCTGAACTCGATAGCTTTAAAGGGTGCGCCGAGATCTATAATGATCCGATTAGGCATACCGAACTGGTACATGATATCTTGCATGAACTCGATAGCCTTTGTAGCATTGAATTTGATGAGTGGCTTGTACTCTATCCACTTGGTAAACTTGTCAATAGCCACATAGATGTATTTGAAGCCACCCAGTGCCCATTTGAGTGGTCCCACCATGTCGAGCCCCCAGCATGAAAAAGGCCATGATGGAGGGATGCAGATGAGGTTCTAGGCTAGGACGTGAGCCTGCTTAGCAAAAAATGGTATCCCATACAACATCATATGAGTTCTTCTGCATCTTTAAGTGTTGTAGGCCAATAGTTCCTAGATCTGAAGGCCTTGCCAACTAAGGTCCGAGTGGCTGCATGATTCCCACAACACCCAGAATGGATTTCTTCTAAAATCAGCTGTCCTTCTTTAGATGTGATGCATTTAAGGAGAACACCAGATGATGCGCCCCATCGGTATAGTCTGTCTCTGACTAGGACGTAATTCTTGCTTCTGCGTGTGATCTGTTCTGCTTCTACCTTGTAGTTGGGCAATTTGTTATCTTGGATATAGTCAATAAAGACTTGTGTCCTTGCTGGGTTAACCACTAGTACCTAGACATTAGGAGTCAGAGTACTAGAGGGTGTGGAGATTTCTTGCTTGATTGAGGGTACTAAAAGTTCCTATACAAAAACATCAGGGGGTACTTGGGCCAAATCAAGAGGAAGCTCAACACCGGTTCCTGAAGTCATGGCTAAGAAGACTCTATGTGAATTCTTAGCTCCAAGTACTAAGAACATCCACACTGGACCAACACTCAAAACCAATAACCTTGAGTTTGAGCTCAAGCTAAGGCACATCAACATGGTTCAAGCTACCCCATTTAGTGGAGGCACATGAAGATGCTAGTGCTCACCTTTAGAATTTTCTAGAGATTAGCAGCACAGTCGTCATCAAGGACGTTGCTCAGGACATCATACTACTCCACCTATTTCCATTCTCACTAGTGGGAAGAGCAAAGCAGTGGTTCTATATCAACAAAGATCACATCAACACTTGGGCAAGATGTTCAAAGGCCTTTCTAGAAAAGTTCTTCCCTGTAGGCAAGACCAATGCCTTAAGATGAAAGATTTCAAACTTCCAATAGCAGAAAGGAGGAACCATTCTTGAAGCATGGGAACGTTTTCAAGAATACATTTCAGATTGTCCTCATCATGGGATGGAAGATTGGTTGCTCATGCAAACTTTCTACCATGGATTAACTCAAAGAGCTCATGAACAACTCGATGCCACTGCTGGAGGATCATTTATGTCACTAACCCTTGGAAAAGCTAAAACTCTTATGGAAAAGATAGCCTCTAATCAAGGCTAGTCATCATGCAACATTCAATCATGCAATAAGAGTGAAGAAGTACCAGAAGAGATGTGTGCATTGTCAACCAAGATGGACACATTGTTGAATTGGATTGAACAATGAGCCAATTACAAGAAAGATCATCAAGCTATTCAAGATGCATTCAATGCTCAGAATGTATGTGGAGAATATTTGGGGGTTGAATTCCCTAAATATCAGGAGGATACAAACATCATTGTCAACAACTCTGCTCCACAACAACAGAGATAAGGGTGGAATCAACAACAATAGTCGACTTACCAAGGTAAGTACCCAGGTAATAACTATAATACTCCTAAACAATCATCCTTGAGGGACCTGATCTTAGAACAAGCTAGGATTAATGAGAATATTTCTAAGAAGCTTGTTTTTAATGATAAGGTCCTAGAAAGCATAAACACTAAAATGGATAGTTTTTCTTCTGCTATAAAAGACCAACTTAGCTATAATAGAAATATAGAATCTCAATTAGCCCAGTTGGCTGCTGCTCTTCTTGTTGCTACTAACCTTGAGAAGATAATCGCCATAACTACAAGAGGTGGCAAGTCTACTCATGATCCACCATATCCGACAAGGACAGGTAAGACACCAGTGGTAGTGCAGGAATAGGAGAAAACAACCGATAAAGTTGAAGAATTTGGGCCACACAAGCGAGAGTTACAACAAGATTTTCTTGACATGACCCTCCTACCGTTTCCATGTAGAAATCAGAAAGCCAAAATGGATGAGCAGTTTGGTAAGTTCGTAGAGGTAATTCAAAAGTCATACATCAACATTCCGTTGCTAGATGCCATACTGGTACCTACCTACACGAAGTATCTCAGAGACATCCTCAACAACAAAAGAAAATTGCCTTCCACTGAGGTAATCAAGTTAACGGAGGAGTGTAGTGCGGCCATCCTAAATACTTCACCTATCAAGAAGAAGGATCTAGGATGTCCCACTATTGATTGTTCGATCGGAAACCAGAACTTCAAGAATGCCTTATGCGATCTTAGAGCAAGTGTTAGTGTCATGCCCAAAAAGGTCTTCGACAAGCTCAACTATTCAACACTTACACAAACATCAATGTGTTTGCATCTAGCCGACCAATCAGTCCGCTACCCTGCGGGAGTCACCAAAAATATTCTGGTAAAAATACATTTTTTTCATTCCCGTAGATTTTGTAGTACTTGACATGCAGGAAGACATGAAAACACCCCTCATTCTTGGGAGACCCTTCCTGAGCACTACAAATGGTCACATTGATGTTAGAGCCAGAGAAATTAAATTCCATATCAATAGAAAGGAAGAGCGATTCGCCTTCAAGCCAAGACCGGAACAATGCTCTAATTTGGAGTGGCGTGAAAAGAAAGTGCAGCCGTTAAGGTCTCCATCTCTGAGACCGATTGATGCACCCAAAGAATAAATTCGAGCGGAGAAGTCTGGTTTGGAGGACTTAAAAACCTCGAACCCTCGCCGGGAGGTAACTTGAAAAATGAGCAAGTTGCTAGGCAAGATTAAGCGGGCGGCCTCGTTCCGTTCAACAAGAAGTTCATCATCCCGAGCGAGTGCCAATATGGATGTCAACCCTCCGTCCCCCGCTATTAGACAGTCATCCCGAGTTGCCCCTACAGAGAAGAACGTTCTACTTCAAGAAAAGCAGCTAAAGCTCCAAAGGGACCGAGAGAAGGACGTATACAAAAAGTTGGAGAACAAGGATTTCGTCCTTACTCCGACCTATGATCCAGCTCTGCTCTAGGCCACACATATGAATTCTGAATTCGATCTGATCTTTAAGACCGTAGGATGGGAAAATGCCTGGGACATTGATGAGCAGGGGTTCAAACTTTTAACTATTGAATTCTTGTGCACATTGCAACCTACCGACTTAGAAGTTTCATTCAGGCTCTTTGGGAAATAATTTTCTATCCCTTGGAAGAACTTTAGTGAACTTCTAGGATTCCATTCATAGTGCATACTAGATGTAGATTTTGCAATTCAAGATTTTGATAGGAAAAAAGTTTTAGCAAGAGATTTCTAAGGAAATAGTCTGCTACCGCCCACGCACTAATGACATCCACCATCCCACCTTGCGTTTTATGCACAAATGGTTAGGGTTCTCACTTTTCCCTAGGAGTGACTTTCATACTATCAGAAATGATGAATTAAAATTGCTCTACACCATGTGTTGGCATTTCTTAACGCAATCACCAAGTGAAGAGGTTTTAAGTCCATCACCAGCAATGGCGCCAGAAATGCCAGTTGGTATTTCTTAACACCATTACTAAGATTTAGTTAATCTTAGCAATGCCATCAAGGAACACCAACTACGATAGTCCTTAAAGATTACAGACATTATCCGCAAGCGTACGGAGCTATCGTTGTAGCATTTCACCTGAAAGTATTTAGGGTATCATTATTTATATTTTCCCAAAAGAGGGCAAGGTATGAATATTCTAGCATAGACATAAACATGATGACATACTTGCATAGTAGACCATAGTTCATAACAGGGGTAGAAATGGTATTTTGTGGATAGTGGACACACATCTGGGCTACCCTCAAGGATAAAAGAGAAATAAAGAATAAAAGAATATTTCTATGTGGAGCCGGCATTTCTAATACAGTCGTGCAAAGAACAATGAATGGTCATACAACCTATATGACTAGAGATAGAACTAAGTTTGGGATGAATGGGGAGATCTCCAAGCACTGGTCTGCCAGCAAGCGCAAGAGACTTGAAAACTCCTACACAATACCCGAACATGGGGGAATACAAGGGACGAACAGGGCTGTCACCACCTGTCGTGTACCTGAGCACCACGCCCGTGTACAAGGAATCTACCTATACCCAGGACTCAAACCCTATGGATTGACAAGCAAGGATATAGGCAACCCCGAAGGAACAACGCACCATCACCCAACCCTACCTCTACTTCAACTCATACGAATTATATGAATGATTAAGCTTAAAGTTAGACATGTTAGGATCGTAACACACAAACTATATACTAGTTCATACATCATGATCATAACATGAAAACTATACTCTAGTTCATATGCATTGCTATATAATTGATGTGAGAGTTTGAACTTGGAAGAACTATTTATAGAAATTTCCATACCGAGTAGCTCTTCTTCCAAGGAGACAAACTATCCTTGTAGCTTTAGCCTTGCTCCAAACTAACACTAAAAGCTAAGAACTAAGCTAAGGATACAAGTAGAGAGGGTAGGGTAGATCCAAATGAGGTGTGTCTTGCATATGATCTCCACCCTTGCTTATATAGTGGAGTGAGGACAGTTTGGTGTGGGAAAAATAGGAAACACCCATGAACTGCCTATGCATGGTGGCATGCAACCGCCAGAGCAAAGTGGGACCGAGATGAGCTGGGGGGCGGTGCGGCCGCACCCTAGGCTCCTCCTCTCGCCACTGCCTTGCTCTGGTGGGCTTCTGGTTGGGCCTAGGTCGCGTCCTCAGTGGTGTTCTGCCTAGATAAAATGTGTAGATGGGTTTCTTCATTTATTTAGCTTTACGCATTTCTGCTTTACGCTTCTTGAATTGCACCTTTTGCTTGGTTTTTTGCTTGGTTTTGAATATGAGCCCTGCAAAACATGTTTTCTCCAATACAAGTGGAAATAGGTTAATAGCTTATGCATATGCATCAAAAGTATGTTCATTTCTCCTATTTTGGATAATAATTGGCTGTCAAATGTTATCGTTATTGACCACCAACACCATGATAAAGAGGAAGAAGGTTTCACCTGTTAAATTAATGATGGATCATTGGCTAGAAATTCCTGGTTTGAAGGGAGATGTTGGGTGCACCTCTCTAGTTACCCGCTTAGCTAAGAATCTGGGATTGCTAGAGGATGCTTCTATCACATACATTGATACTCCCCATTGGTTAATAGATTATAATTATTTTAATCTTGCTCACACTAAAAAAGGGGAGAGATGGGAAATTAGTTATGATGTATGTAGATTACACAACCGAGATCCTGTTACCCAACCGGAACCTCAGTTTATATGTGGTGGATTCTCTTGTTTTTGACCTGTAGAGGAAGGAAGAGGCACCTTGCCGAAGTGCATCAGCGAGGATCACACACAACCCATAGCCTTGATATCGTGGAGATGATCCTATCCCAGAAGGCCCTGCCTACACCAGCTATAGAGGATTAGAGGAGGCAGGACCTTCCTAGGTTCATCATCCTATGCATTCAGGTTGGGACCAGCCAGGGTCTTCCCAACCTGGATATGCTAGATGGGAGCAGCCTACTCAGCACCATTTGGAGAGCTCCTGACAACAGGGCTTGAGTGGGCAATGGGAGGATGGCAACTTTGACTGCTACCAGTAGCCGTCCTATGAGGATATCTCCAGTGGCTATCAGGGAGGACGCATGTCTTTCTCTGGTCACAGCTTCCATGATTAGCACATCGGCCACCATCCGTCGTCCATGCGTTACCATGAGCAGCAGGTGGAGCACGCACATTTCGATAATAGGCTCACCACCATCGAAGAAGGCCAGCAAGAGATCCGAGACACTCTCTACCAGCACTCCCAATGGAAAGAAGAGGCAGGACAGTGCCTTGCCGTTGCCGCCATCCAACAACACCATGAGCAAGAGAACCAGAACTGACAATATTTGTTCTAGGGTCTGAACATTGACCCACCCTTTTGAGGACCACAATAACAACCAGCTTGGGGGAGGAGCCCCCATCATTTCAGGTAAGTTTTTCTTTCTTGTAGTTTATTATTTTCTTTAGTTTGCTTAATTTCTAAATTTGCTATTTATTAAAAAATGCATAACCAAGAAAATAAAACAAAAAATTGCCTTTATCTTTTATATATATATATATATATATATATATATATATATATATTAGTGTGTATAGTTTGCTTTAAGTTTAATTTGCTTAAGGCATGCTTTAGCTTCTTGTATTTTTAAGAGTCATATGAATAAAGGAACTTGAAGATGATCTCACATGATAAAAATGATAAATAGATGCTCTGCTATAATTCTATTCAAGTACCTAGTTTTTAGCCTTGAATTCTCCTGAGTTTTGGATAGAATTGATTTAACATGAGAATTTGCTCTAAACTTGAAACTCGTGGGTAGCAATGTTTGATCTAAGTCTAGGTAATTGATAGATATGATATGAGAAGATCTGAGCTACTATTTATCTAGTTCTAAGTGATACTAAAATTCTGGAGATTTATCTTTGAAAACATAAAAATTCCACATGATGAGACCTTGTATGACAAAGTGTGAATTCCAACCAGAGCCAAACATGTTTATATTTAGGATAGGAAAACCTCCACTCATATGCTGCTTGTTTTGCATTGAGTTTAGTCAAGCTTTATTCATGCCTTATGAGAGGTTTGTCATGCTCTTAAAATAAAGATCACATACACACCACCCACATATGCACTATTCCTACACTAGGGTAGGCGCAAAAACATGCTTTCTATCTAGATCCATCAAAAATGTTTTACTCCTACACCGGGAGAAAACACCAAAAATATGTTCATAGGTTTCCACCAAATAAATGCTCCAAGTTCTAGTTACTATCTCTCCAACAATTGTTATGCAGAAAAGAAGCATGTGGCTATGCAAAAAAATATTCATAAAAAAGAGTTAAGAAAAAAATGGACAAATATCCGAATTATCAAAACAACAGGTACTTAGATGCCTGTCTAAAAAAAGAGAGATATGTTTTCAAGGAGCATAGTACAATTAGGCTAGCTACCACATATATCCTCCATATATTCCACACACATGCACATCTTGACTTGATTGTATGACTTAACTCTCTTTTGATCAATTGTTTGACTTTACAATATATGTATTGCAAGTATGCTCTTTCATGTTATCACCCTTCCTATGAGCTTCACATAAGCCTTAGTTGTAGGAAGAAAGGCATAACATTGTTATTGCCTACGTGAGGATCCACAAATACCACATATTTTGAGAGACTTGAGAGTGTCATACAGTGGAATCTCTGAGTTTTATTTTGAAAATATGCAAAAACTTTGGAATAATGGTTGAACAAAGAGCTTGAGATATAGTGCTTGACTTGACTGTTCTATCTTTCATTTGCCCAAGACCCAAGTGAAGGCCACAAGCCCCATAGTTGAAGGCAACATGAGTAAGTTTGAAAGATAGATCAGTTTGTTCTAATCCAGAGGAGAATTCTTGTTTGAACGCATGCATACTTTTGGGGAGTTGTTACGACCCTAAAATTTCAATTCATTGCTAAGTTTAGGTTTGCTCAAGGACTAGCAAAGGCTAAGCTTGGAGGAATTGTTGACGATAGTTTCTGACCATTATAAACATCAATATAACCCAAAATAATGCATGAAAATGATCACCAACATAGACTTAGGGGTTTAAACTAACAATTTCCATGAGTTTTGGTGAATCTATGTTTTTAGCAGGGTTTAATAAAAAACCATCAAGGAGGACCTAAACGTCAAAGGAAAAAATCAGAATTCCACCATGAAACCAACTCTAGAAGGTTCTAGAGGACTCTAGAAGCCACATCACCGAAGTGGAGCACAAGATGGTAACAGATGGGGCCGCCCGACCCCACCTGCAAGCCGCCCGGCCCCACTTGCAAGCTGCTCGGCCCCCTAGGGGCCCACCTATTAGCCTCATCGCTATGTCGGTTTCCCACCGCCTCCTAGGATCCATCTAAGTCATTGCTTAAGTCAATTTGATCCAAGGGCTCATGTTGTATCCTTAGGACTATATATACCAACCCCACGCCCCCTCCAGATCATCAGGTCATAAGTCAGGGCTAGACAGAAAACTCGAGTTTCTAGAGATTAGAGATTAGAGCTCTAGTTCTTCAAGTTTCTAGTATAGATTAGCTAGCAAGGTTCAAGAAGAGTGTGGGCTATTGCTCAGGATTCTAGATCTGTCATCTAGAGACTGGTATAGCCATTGTATCTCTATATTTATGACTTTGTGCTACTTTAATATTACTATGTTGCTATTTATTATGTTCCTAGTTTGCTCTAGTTCTATGCTTGATATAGTTATGATTAATGATGAGTTTATGCACATGTACGCAAAGCGCTTAACACATTATGCACGTCAGTTAAGTGGTCGACACTATGTAAGCATGTTGCTTAGATATTGTTTGCCTGCGGATGTCCTCTGCACTCTAGGTCATGTGGTAGATCATGGATGTGACACTCCCATTCAGTTTTTTGTAGTCCACTCCCCGTTTGTGGAGCACATAGAACATGATTGCGAAGGTAGACAAGCTCTGTTCTAGATCTTCCTTAGTAATGTTCCTTATGCATAGATCCATAGTTAGTTATACTATAGATGAGAGTGTATATATTAGGGCGTACAAAAGACTTAGTAGATAAGTAATGACTTAGGAATCTTTTGCTCTTAACGAATCTCCTGCTTAGCTATACTATGTTTTATGAGTCTCTATTTCTATCTCTGGAATACCACTATTACCTTACACTTATCATCTATTTACCCTTTGACTTACCCCTGCCATAGCATGTGAGTGATTCTTATCATAAGTACACATATTTGTCAATATCTCTATGCCAACACAACTCCATAAGCTCCTCCCTGTGGTAAAAATATAAATAATAATACCTGGTATACTCCCAGGTGAAATGCTACAATAGTATATTATCTGTGCGCTTGCGGATACTTAATATATATATTTTTCTCTAAAGTTTACAAGTGCCACTAATAATTACCAACCACGCATTTCTAGCATTATGCTAGGGATGACAACCTAGTAACAAGTGATACTAAGAAATGCCAACAATTGTTCAGTCCGAGTGGAAAACAAACTGGGTCTTCGAATTGGACTTCAGATGGGGCCTCCAACCCGGGCAGAAGCGTCGTGTCTTGGTAGGAGTCGTGGTTGGTGGTGACCTCCTGAATTTGAGTTGAATTGGAAATTGAGAGGTGCAAAAACTTCTCGGTGAGTTGATCCAGCATGATGAACGAGGCATCTAGTGAAGCCTGAGGTGCTAGGATCTACATGAGACGGCTTTGGAGCTTACCGTGGTTGTCTGCCTCGCAGATCCAAGAGCCAAAGATGAAAGTGGTTCCCACCGAGAAAATCATGTTGTCAAGGTTGTTGACGGTAGTTAACAACTATTATAAACCATCAATTAAACATGTATAAGGGCATAAATATAATCACCAATGAAGGTTTAGGGGTTTAAACTAATAAATTCCATGAGTTTTGGTGAATCTGTATTTTCAGTAGGGTTTAATCTGAAAACCGCCAAGGAGGACCTAAACGTCAAAGGAAAATACCGATTTCCACCACGGCACCTACGTGGGAAGGCTCTAGAAGGATCCAGAAGCCATGTCCGGCCCCACCTATAGGTCGGCTGGCCTGTATGGGGCCCACCTATCAACCAGCTTCAGAGGTCGGTTCCCCACCGCCTTTGAGGATGCATCTAGGCCATTACTTAAGTCGGTTTGATCCAAGGGCTCACGTTGGACCCTCAGGGTTATATAACCGGACCCTGCCCCCTCCCTGGAGAGCATCCTAAAACCCTAATTCATATTCTCCCCATGAGGATCAGAGCTAGCTATCAAGAGAAGATTAGTCCTCCATAGGATTTAGTCTTATAAATAGAAATAGTGAGATAGAGAGCGAGGGAAGAGTTTGGAGGAGATGTCGGCCCATCAGTGCTCTCTCTACGGCTTGTACCTTGGTGGATCCAAGTTCTACTTGAGCTTGCCTTCGAGATATCTCTGGTAATCAACTTTTGATTCAAGTAAGCATCTTGTTTATATTGTTCTTTAGGTTCACAACTCTTTTAAGTGCTTTATTCCTGCACTAGAGGGAGTAAAGTATTAATCATAGGTGTAAGCATGATGCTTAGACTTAGGTTAATCATGGATGCCCCTACATTTTAGATCGGTGGTAGATCATGTGTGTGACATCAGTTCTATATAGCTTGTACTATATAGCATCGTTGATCCTTTGTAGTCCACCTCTTGTCTGTAGGCGCACGTAGGACCCGGTTACTAAGTAAAGCATCCTATGTTGGTGTCTTCCCTTAAGTAATGTTCCCAGTTGAATAGTAGAAGACATAAGGTTACCCTAGTCAGAACTAAAGACCCTTAGTTATCCTCGCTGCGCTCCTATTTATCCTAACCTTGTTGCTACTCCTAGATTAGATTAGACTTTAACCTAATCATTACCCCCTTATTAAGTTAGACCGTAGTTAGTCTCACACATTTCCCTATAGATACGATACTTGGAATACTTCTGGGTGAAAGTTACAGTGGTATCCATGCACTTGCAGATTTATCTGTGTGTGTTAAATATACCAACAAGCCTTCTGGCACCATTGCCGGGGAAATGGTTGTTGAATTAACTATAAGCCTAGCTTAACCTTTTATCTTTTACTTTTTCATTTAGCATGGATTCCACTCCTATTTATCAATATGCTAAACCCACGAGCGTGAGCTTTGGACCACCAAAATCCTCAGAGCCTATCGTATCACCTGGTTACGAGCTGCGCCCGTGTCTTATAAAACTGATTTGGGATCAATCCTTCTCGGGAGAAGGCGATGAAAACCAAAACTCACACCTACGAGAGTTTGAGCAGATCTGTGCATGCTTGTGTATTGCTGGCATGTCTAACAAGACCTTAAGATGGAAGTTATTTCTATTCACTTTGATGGGAAAAGCTAAAACATTGTATAGTCAAACCGTAAGAAGTATGCAAGAAGATTGGAAAATGCTATGCTCTAAATTTTGTTTACGTTTCTTTCCCATCTCTAAAGTAGTTAGCCTTCAAAAAGAGGTTTTAAATTTTAAACAACTAGAAGAAGAATCTCTTGGTACATCATGGGAACGTATTAATAGTCTCATTATCACTGGCCCGGACCTTGCCATTTCAGACCCGATGCTCCTTCAATATTTTTATATGGGTCTTAGCAAGGATTCTGCGCAAACCCTTGATTTAGCCTCTAGAGGAGTTTTCCTTTATTTGTCTGCTAGTGAAGCAAGGTCTATGCTTAATAGAATTAGTGGAATCACTCCCTGCACTAGCATTCATAATGAACTCAAGAGAGAAGGAATCATCTCCCGAATAAGAAGAAGTTTTGATAGCCAAATCAAACCCACTCCACCCCCATGATTTAACTGTCAATCCCGAACCATCAATACCCCAAAATCACCCAAGGGAAGAAGAAATTCCACCTTTAGAAACCCCTATTGAAATTAAGGATGATCTCCTTGGTGCTGGTTTTGGGAGGACATTAAATTCTCATAAGAGACCTTCAAACGAATATAATTCAAATCCTCTCAAGAAGGAACCTCTTAGGAAGCGTCCTTATTCCCATGTTGGACATCGGGAGGAATTTGAGGATGGCATGTCTAGTGATGCCATAGAAGGAGAGCCAAGCCAATTAGAAGCCAATCCTATTCTCTCCCCTTCTATGCCCACATTAGATATTTTATCTAAACCCATCTCTCAACCCATCCTTGATCCCAATGATGCCTCTTATGCTCTCTCTCCTAAATCTCATAATGACCCTAGAAATCCACTAAGACAACAAAAGTATAGGAGTCACGAAGACCACAAGGATAACCAAAAAGAGCAACGACAATGGCTGAATGTATGAAGAACTCATATGCTGTTGCTAAAGAATGGATAGACAAGGACGAAGCCTTATGGGTAGAATCCAAACTTGGCTTAGATTCAAACAGTAAATCAATCTCTTTAATAAATATGACTCATCCAAGTTTGGAGGAAGCCTTAGACGAAATCAACCCGAGAGCCACCAATCCATGGGAAATCTTGGACAAAAAAACATCCAATGACTGTCATTGTCATGGAATGATGGAGACAATGTTTTCGCCTATAGACATTCATGAAGAAACACCCTTGGAGCTTGAAAAGGAAGATTACATTGATGAGCATGGAAGTTATTTCATGACCACCACATCAAATCCATGCTCACATGAGAAATCTCCTAAATCAATTGGTCTCTCTAACATTGCCATACACAAGATCTTCAACCCCCTCATCTTCCTTATTCATAAAAACTTTGAAAGGGTGGTTGTAGATACATATGTTTATCATAAATATTGTAGATTTCATTGTGTGAATCTGAGATAGACACAAAGGTTGGAGTTGGAGGGGAAACCACTTCACCAACTTGGAACACAATTCGAAGGTTTCCCAAGGACGAGCTTTTGTCCTAAAGCAAGCACTTTCGGGAAGCAACTTGAGCTTTCACTTTTTGTTATAATACCCTTGTGAAGTAAGCATAGAGATACAATTGTGAAAATATCCCTACGGGTATTTTTGTCACTAACCATTCCAGGTCTGAAGTAAAAAGAATGAAGGATGATGACTCAAGGTTTGTCCAACCAATTATCATGCAACATTTAATCACATCCATCCAAACTTGATTTTGCATGAGCAAAATTCAAGCATGGGGGATGGACTTCTCTGAAAAATCTTATGCCATATTGCTAATTCATCTTGGTTGTCTCTACCTTTAAGCCATGCTCAATTTGCTAGATAATAATTATGCTCTTTCATCTCCATTTGAATAAATCTCTGTAATGCTTTCATGCCACCTTTGTTTACTATAGTATGCTTAAGGTTTGGGGTATGTTCATACATCTTTTAAATTAAGCATGGTGCTTAGTTTAGGAGTGTTGATCTTATTTCCAAAGGTTTTAGTACCTTCCTAAATCAAATTAGACATGGTGTTTAGGTTGATTTTTGAGTCGATGGTATGCTATAGTAGATACTAGATATTTTGTTGGACTAACCCCTGTAGGACATTCACAATTCAATTTAGGTAAGTCACGAGATAAATTCAAATCGAAGATGAAGCAAGGCACATTTCGAACTCCAATAACTTTGCACAATGAAGACACAGCTCATTCATCATGGATGGACAAACTGTAAGTATCAAAGATCATTTACTTTATCTTCTACTACAAGTTACCTTTGCCTTGAGCATGTCTGTATAGAACATGATAAACAAAAACTATGCTAAAATAATTCTAATACTATCTTTTCATTAGCATAGAGGGAAATTACAAAATTCTAGACAAACAATCCATGATTCAAAATTATATATTCCTTTGGGTATGTGTTGTCCACTAATCCTTTGCAGACATAAAATAATGAGTGAGGCAAAAGGTCTAACAAGGTGTCAAAAGATCGAAGAGCAGAAAGATGGCATGACAAAAGGATGAGAAAGGAAGGGTGCAATCTAGGAAATAAGAAGCTCATGAATAGCTCAAGCTGCGAGACTAGCCGAACAAGGAAAACTTCAAGAAAAAAGAGGACCATCACGAGTCATCTACCCTTCGTCACATGGTGTCATCATGCTCCAACGACAAAGGTAACATCCTAAGGTAAATTGTCATTATTTAAGGTTTTTCCTTGATTCTGGTAGGCACATAAGTAAGAATCAAAATATGATAGAGTTATAATTTACCTGATCAAACCTGATTAGCTCAACATGTCTTGATCTTTAAGCTTGCGTGACATTAGTTCTATATAGCCTGTACTATATAGCATCGTTGATCCTTTGTAGTCCACCTCCCGTCTGTAGGAGCACGTAGGACCTGGTTACTAAGGAAAGCATCCTCTGTTGGTATCTTCCCTTAAGTAATGTCCCTAGTTGAACAGTAGAATACATAAAGCTTACCCAAGTCAAAACTAGAGACCCTTAGTTATCCTCTCTATGCTCCTGTTTATCCTAACCTTGTTGCTACTCCTAGATTAGATTAGACTTTAACCTAATCATTACTCCCTTGTTAAGTTAGACCATAGTTAGTCTCACATGTTTTCTTGTGGATACGATACTTGGAATACTTCTGAGTGAAAGCTACAGCGGTATCCGTGCACTTGCAGATTTATCTATGTGCATTAAATATACCAATAGAGGTCCATCGAGCTCTCGATTGCGAAGTCGCCAAAAGCGCCTACCTGGCACGCCAGCTGTCAGTGTTTGATGACCGGTAACTCACCACGGGGGTACCAGGAACGGTGTTCAGAGGGCTTCAGCATACGCAGAACCTGGGAGTAAATGCAAAGAGACGAACGATTTATACTAGTTCAGGCCCTCTTGTCGAGTAATAGCCTTTACGTCCAGTCGGCGTGTAGCATTTGATTATTAGGGTTACAACAGGGTGCACCGTACCTCTCTTTATATTGGGAGAGAGGGTAAAGGCACGTATCTATTCCTAGCTGGTTACAAGAGAAGAGTCCTAGTCCTATTATAGAACCAAGCTTTCATAGCAAGCTGACTAAGTTAATCTAGAAGCTTGAAGTCCACGCGCACCTTGTCCCATGTCCTTCAACAGATCATGGGCCAGCCTAGGACCCATTTGGGTAGTACCCCCTTGGGGAACCCCTAGGACTCAGGTCCGTTAGCATGGTTCCTCCACCACTGACCAGTAGCGAGATGTGCCTCGCTGTGCGTGGCCTGGTCGTCTAGGACGTGCACAGAGAGATCACGGTGGAGATCCACTTCTATGTGGAGGGTGTTGGTATTCATTAACGTGTCACTTGTTCAAAGTACTTAGCCACCTATTATAAACCTATACCCCTAACTTTATGTGGTTGTCATCCCTAGTGATTATGCCAGATATATGTATTGGTACTACATAGTATTACTACTAGAATAACACTAAGTAGTTCTTTATTAATGCAAGTGACTAGAGAGAATATAAATCTATGAATACAAAGTATCTGCAAGCGCACGAATAATTATACCAATGTAGCATTTTACCCGAGAGTATTCCAGGTATCATTATTTATATTTTTACCACTGGGAAGGTCTAGCATGGATATGTATTGTTAACTTACACTATTGAATGAGAAAATAACCATAGCCAATACTCTACTCATAACAGGAACAAGTCATAGAATAAGATATAAATAAATGATAAGTATTGACAGGGATAAATCACTCAGAGCACTCCTTTAGTATTAGCATGGTTAGATAGAATATTAGAGGAATAATTCCTAAGTCATCCTTAATTACAAGTCAAAGCATACATTTGATTAGTATAATTACATCTAGTAATCATGGCTAAGATCATCATTATATCTACACAGAAGGGATATTACTAAGGAAGATTGAGGGCAGAGCTCGTTCTACCTTCGTAATCAGACCCTACATGCGCCTATATTTGGGGAGTGGACTATAAAGGACTCAATGGGAGTGTCACATCCGCGATCTACCACATGACCCAGAATATAGGGTGTATCCGCAAGTAAACAACGTATAAGCACCACGCTTACACAATGTCGACCACTCACCCAGTGTACATTAGAGTGAGCGCTATATGAACTTATGCGTAAACACAATGATAAACTAGCTATACTAGATATATAATCAAAGTAGACGATGAACATCATAATGAAGAACATGAATCAGATGAATATTGATATTGTGATAACAATTGTATCTAACATATAAAAACAATGGAGAACAATAGAGAGAGGGGTACAAGAGTTTATACCGAACCACACTCTAGACAAGGTCGATAATCCAAGCAAAGTCCTGGTTGCCTCCCTCTAGATCTAACCTAACTAGCTATGATATGGAGGAGCTCTGAGGAGATTAGGGTTTCTATCCATTGACTTGATGACTTCTGATCTGATTCTAAATTAGCCAGGGGGCTAGGGTCTGGTTATATAGTTCTAGGGGAGCAACATGAGCCCTTGGATCAAACAGACTTAAGCAATGGCCTAGATGCATCCTCAAAGGTGGTGGGAGAACCAACGTAGAAGCTTGTTTACAAGTGGGGCCCATAGGGGCTCACCGGCCTACAAGTGAGGTCGGCCGGCCCCACCTGGCGGTGACTCGCCCTCCGCTTCGGTGATGTGGCTTCTGGATGCTTCTAGAATCTTCCCACATAGGTGCCGTGGTGGAATTCCGTATTTTTCTTTGATGTTTAGGTCCTCTTTTGTAGTTTTCAGATTAAACCCTACTGCAAACACAGATTCACCAAAACTTGTGGAATTTGTTAGTTTAGACCCCTAGACCTTCATTGGTGATTATATTTATACCCTTATACATGTTTATTTGATGGTTTATAATGGTTGTTAACTACCATCAATAGAGGGCTACTAAATTGTGGGAGGAGATTGTTGGTGTTTCTTAGCGCAATCACTAGGATTAGTGTTTCCTAGCAATGGCACCAGAAATGCCATGACAATATTTCTGAACACATGCAGACATATTCCGTAAGCGCATGGATATATCATTGTAGCATTTCACCTAGAAGTATTTGGGTATCATTCATTTATATTTTCATAAAGGAAGGCATGGTGTAAAAGTCTCTAGTAGGAACATAGTCAAGATAACATGACTGTATAATAGACCAAATTTCATAACAGGGGTATGATAGGATAAATATTGGATAGTGTGACACACACACTAGAGCAGGCTTAGCTTGTATAGCTATGCTAAGATTAGCAGATCATACAAATACATGAATCTCTAATGGTAGAGATACTAGGTTAAGATAGCTTTGGTCACTATAAACTTACTTCAGGCACCGGCGTACGCTTGGCCTGGTAGGCGATACTAGCCTATGGCTCTATGCCGTATTCGAACGTGGGGGAGTGCTAGGGACAGACAGGGCTATCACCACCTGCCACCTACCACACTACCATGGGATACGAGGCAAACAAAGGTAACGTGTAGCTTAGACACCATGTCTACGCTAACCGCTACTACTCTAGCGTCGGCCAGGAGCATCTGTCTTTATCAGGAGTCCTCTACTAGAGCATCCGCCATGGGGATGGATGACGAACCCACAAGAATATAATGACCAAAACTAATCTTAAAGTTGAACCTACTACCTCAATTTAGGTCTTGGACTAAACATGTATATATGAAAGATTAATCATAAAGTTCTATATGCTAAATGAACAACATAAGAACTTAGCTCTAGTTTCATAACATAGCGATATTGATAATATGAGAGCAAGAACATAAGAGAAATCTTCATATTATTCATACCAATAATTCTCCAAAGTACAAGCTCTCCAATGAAGCTTCTTGCCTTGCTCCAACTACACTACTAAAATAACAAAAGAGTGCAAGTGGAGGGAGAGGGGCTCTTGTGTGGTGTGTCTTGAAATGAGGGCTCCTCCTCTTCTTATATAGTGAAGCATGGTTAGTTTGACCTCAGTAAATAAGGAAACCGCCTGAAACTGAACAAGCATGCCACCATGCAACCGCCTACAAAAGCTAGGCCTGGGCCAGGCTGCCTGGGGTGTGATGCACCCTAGGTGCAGCCGCACCCTAGCTGACTCACTAGGCCACCGCCTTCGCTAGGTGGGCTAGTGGCTAGGCCTAGGCTCCTCCTACGCCAGTGTTCTGTCTAGGTAAGTTGCATAGGTGGGCCTCTCAATTCATTCCTCTTGCGCATTTCTGCATTACGCTTCTCGAATTGCGCCTTTTGCTTGGTTTTCCACTTGTATTTGAATATGAGTCCTGCAAAATAGTAATCTTACAATACAAGTGGAACCATGTCTATAGTAAAGGTATGTGTCAAAATATTGTTTATTTCTCCTGTTTTGGACTATAATTGGGGTCCAATATTGTCGTTAGTTACCGCCAACAGGGATCACGTTGAAGGTTGTGGGATTTGGGGGCAGATTGTGCGAGAGAGAGATATCGTGTGTCACCGCCACGCGCCAGGGATTTTGGACATGGGTACGCCGTACGCGTGAGGGGATAGCCAAGCCACCTATATCGCGTGGGGAGGCAAGGTGAAGTTGGGCGAACTTTCACACAGGAGCGAGGTTAAACGCTGGGTGAACGATTCCTATCGGTAATTTTTAGTTGTAGATAGAGATATACAATGAACGGACACTAGATGATGAGCAAATGATTTCTTCTGCTGCTGGGCCATGACCTATGACTGTGATTCCTATTGGCAATGGTGGAGATTGCTTGACTACACTCGGTAGTCAGAGAGGGCGAAATCAGAGGATCTCATTCTAGCTCTGTGTCCCCTCTGCCCCCTCTGCGTACCTCCATGACTGATCCTCGCATATCCTATCTCTCGGCACCATCAGGCCAAGGATGACCGATGGTGGTGGATCTTTCGCACCGACTAAGGAAGAGGTGGTAGGCTGATGCGATGGTGCTGGTCGAGGAGTCGGTGGCGTCTGATCTTGCCCTCGCACTGGCTGACGAAGAGGTAGCGGGACAAGGAGGCAGATTGGGTTGAGGAGCTAGCATTGGGGGTCAAGCACATGGTAGTGCCGGATCTCGCTCATCAAGGAGTTGGTGGCAGGCCAAGGATGCTAGGACGTTGAATCTCACCCTATGGCAGAGGATGCGACAAGACAACTATGGAATCGCGCTCATGGCTGATGGCGTCCACACCAGTGAGGTATGCAAACCGTCGAGTACCAACATGGTGCACGCAAGCACCTAAGATCAAGAGTTATGCAAACCTCACTAACTACTAAGCCTGTCGGGGACCAATACTAGGGTACCCAAAGAGGAGGAGCTAATAACCATCAACATTGATTCATCCGAGCAGTCAAGAGTGTGACTTCAGCTCCAACCGACCCCTAGGTGCGCAAGCTCCACCTCACCCGGCCTCTCAGGGTGGGCTCCACCTTGCCCGACACCGAAGCTGTGGGCTCCGTCTCGCTCGACCTTTGAGGGCTAGCTCCACCTCGCCTAGCCTCTAAGGGCGAGCTACGCCTCACCCGACCTCTAAGGACGGGCTCCGCCTCGCCTGACACCAAGGCCACAGGCTCTACCTCGCCTAACCTCTGAGGACTGGCTCCACCTCGCCTAGCCTCTAAGGGCGGGCTCTGCCTCACCTGACCTCTAGGGGTGGGCTCCGCCTCACCTGACCCTTGGGTTTGTGCTCCGCCTCGCCCGACCTCTGAGGGCGGGCTCCGCCTCGCCCGACACCGAGGCCGGGGGCTCCACCTCACCCAACATCGAGGCCGGGGGTGTAACACCTCTGTGTTAAGTATTACATTTGACACCTACATTTGATGAGCACAAGCATCATCCAAGCATTCATGAACATGAGCATATGAAATTTCATCTCATTCTTACACTTTGTCACATGAAATGTTGATTTATATATATGCTTATGCTTGCAATTATGTATGACCAATGTATGAGATGGTTGTGAGGTCATTAAAACACCTTAAACATGTTTATAATGCCACATGGAACAACTTTGGTATTCATGACTTGGACCCATTTGGCCTCTAAGTCATGGTTATAGTGTAGGCTTTCATTTTCAAGTTGTATGTTTGACCTAAGTTGAACTAAAGCATAGAGTGTTTGCATGGCAGTGCACGCTTAAGCAAAGTTGTAGTACTTGACTAGAGTAACAACTTTTATTTTTGGTTCAAGACCTAATTCGGTGCATAGCATACTCAAAAATAGCTCACAACTACCAACAAAATGTTGTTTTGGACTTACAAAAATTTTCGAAGTCTTAGTGCTGTTTATAGTTTCAATGTACCTCACTTTAGAGCAATGTAGTTTGTTAACTAGTGAGAATTAGATTATGGTTCTTAAAGCAAAGTTGGATAACTCATGTAGCTCTACAACTTTCATTAAGGAAGTTTTTGCTAATTTGCAACGGATTAGGAGTAATTGAATTGCTAAGTGACGCTGTCAGTCGACGAAGGCAGCGTCTGAACCCGTGCCCGCGCGCCCGGTAGTGGTCGACTGGCCACAGGCCACGGTCGCCACTTGGCGGCCATACGCTGGCATTGGCTCGGCCGGTTAGGCACGATCGCGCACATAAGCACCACGCACCCACCGCTCACTCCACTCAACCGCCTTCGCCTTTTCCCTCTCGCTCTGCCTCTCCGCAACGACGCGCCGAGCTCGCCACCGCACCACCGCACCTCCGTCATAGCTGCTCACCACCGACGTAGCTCCACCAGCCAATTCATCTTAGCCATAGCTGCTACGCCATCACCTCCACCTCCTCGAGCCACCAACACCACCTATTGAACCCAGGTAGAGCGACATTTTGCCTCGCCGCAGCTGCCATCATCACTGGAGCGCCGCCGCGCTCGCGGCTCACCATGACCCACCATCCCATAGCATTGTATGCCTTCGTTTTCTTTGGTCCAGCACCGCGCTAGAGTCTAGCAGCTTAGGTTGGAGTTGGGGATGACGCTACCACCTGACGGCGCTAGAACGAGTCACCGCCCTGCGCGCGCCCGCTATGGCTGCCGTGGCACTCGAGCTCGCCGCCGTCGAGTTGGTTCACTGTCTCCCTCCTTTCTCGCACGCCTTAGGTCAATTAACCCTAGGCCTCACTAGTGGCATGACGGAGACCCCCCTTTCACCGCAGTTTAGCTAGAACATCATGAGCACCGCAGTGCTCCGTGTGCCGCCGCACGGCCATGCACACGGCCGAGCTCACCGATGCCACCCCGAGCCCTCACCTACGCCATGTAGATTCGCTAGGTCACTAGGATGGAGTAGCCATCCTCACCTGAGTGTGCCATAGTCGGAGATGGCCGGCGTACCATAGCCGCCGTCCTCCATGGCCGCTGTCGAGCTTGCTCCGGTGAGCCACCGAGCCAACTGAGCCTACTAGTCAATGCGCGTGGATGAGACGAGTCCAATGGTGAAGACGCTACCACCGAAGACCTCGCCGTTGGAGAGTTCTCACCAGTCAACACCGTCCTCTGCTTTAGTGTCGCTGATAGGTGGGTCCCCATTGACCGTGGGCCTCGGCTGTCAGTGTGTATAATATCTGATTTTCTGGATTTATTTCATAGATTTGAATGCATGTTTCAAAAATTCATATCTAGAGCTAGGAGTGTCTAATTTTGGTGAAACATTTTTTTTAGTTTCATATTGAAGTATAGTATTTGATAAAAATATGAGATGCATTATTTTGGGTATTTTTCTGGGAGAATAAAATGTAGCTAGATAAATGCTTTTTAAATGGTTTCTATCTTGTAAAATGCATAACTTGAGCTAGAATGGTGATAAAATTGTGATTTCAATTTTACTGGTCTTGTGTTGACATGCTCTAGCTAGGAAAAATACTAATCTTGTATTGGTTATACTTTGAATATGGTCTTCATATTTAAACCTAATTAATCACTAATTTCTAGTGAAATTAATTGGGGTAAAAATACATAACATATGATTATGCAAATTTTTACACAGTATTCTTATGCTTGGAGGATTGTAATAAAAATATTAAATCTGTTGTTGGACACTTTTCACTATGCTAAACTATGTTTGCTAAAATAAGCCTATATAAAATGTCATTTTTGTAGAGGTAGTTGTACTTCATCAAATGGCATGAAATTTGTACAGTAGACTATTAAGGTCATATGTGAGCTACTGTAATTTTCTCCGAATTTATTGAGCTTTGGAAATATTTATCCCTTAAATCACTCTATTATCTAAGGAAATTAATAAATGGATATAAATAATTTAGTTATGTTTAACCATGATGTTTTCTATGGTTCTTGTGATGCATATGATATGTTTATGTTATTAGTTAGGATTAAAAGTAATTGGTTATATGCAACTAGTTAATTATTGCTTTATAATTCAACTAGATGGCTGTATGTATAGTTTTGGTTGAGTTGATAATTTCATGATGATAATGATCTTTTCTGCAAAACTTATTAATAACAAAGTTGTAGATAACTTACTGATCTACCTTGTGTTAAATTTTCATAGTCTTAGTCCTTATGGTTTATGAATTATGGATGTTAGAATTCTGCTATCAGAAATGCTTGCTCTCTGGACAGGTTTGAATGATTGAATTGTTTGGCCTAGATAACTGCCGAATCACACTAAGTGTATTAAAATAAAGTTGTAGGCAATTCCATAAGATTTTCATAATGTCTAGAACCATATTATTTTGAGGTGTATAACTCCAGTTATGGTCAAAACAAGTGGCTATTGTACTGTGATCTAGAAAATATTGTACATAAGTGTTTGTTTAATTCTTAGAGATGAGATAGGCACCTACTCAGTAAAATAAGATGCACTTATTATTACTTTAATAACATGCTATTGAAAACACTTATGAGGATGCATTCATCACATCATATCATATTATATGTGTCATCGTATATGCATTCGTGGTATCTTATTTTGTGCTCATGCATATAGGATCGTCCGAAGAGATAACACTGTTGGAGTTCAGCGAAGAAGAGGAGGAGGATCAGTAGGAGACGCCTCAAGACACAGCTCTAGGAGAAGAGGAGCAGACTCTCGAAGATCTCCCTGAGTGCCTGAATCATAGGCCAACCTCTTTCCTCAAAGGCAAGCCCCGGAGCATTCTAAGTCTCCCATGTTTTACAAAATATTACTTGAGTCCTTTATGTTTGATGTATTAGGTTACAAGAGTTGATTGGAAACACTTGATGCATAGAACTACCTTGTCTTGATACATATACCTTTAACCCTGTGTAGGTCCAGGATCGAATATATGCTTAGCCATGCTTAGATCGGTAGAAGTCGGGTGATTTCCTGGCAGCTGTGAGATATAGGTGGATACCAAAGCACGGTTGGCTATAATTGCTATCATGGAAAATAATCATGAGGTAATGTAAATGGAGGCCGAGTGGAGTCTATGTGTAGGTTGACTCATGTGATTCCGCCTGTGCCGATTAAGGACCGTACCGTTGTTGGCCCTTCTGACAAGATTGAACGCATGCCTATCACTTAGCTGGCCGGATGACTCGTTCCAACCACGAAGTCAAGTAGCTCAACTTAGGCCAGGCCCCATTCTATAAAAGTGTGCACTCTAGATGGTAGTAAGGATATGCGGGGAGCCAGGCATGAGCCCAAGGGCAGGGTAGTCCTAATCATCCTGGTAGCTGGTTGTCCCTGATTGTGCGGCGCTGGTCGAACCCACGAAATGTGTACCTGAGTTGTACCAAAGGTGACCTAAGGTGACCGTTGATCTGGTCTACTGATTGAAATCGATTTGAATCGCCATTTCTCCTGGACATTGAGAAACTTAGCTAGTACCAACATCGTAGTAACTGTGTTATGGAAAATGATGGTTATGATGAACATAGAATTACTACACTGGCTATAGTTACTATTGTATGCTACTAAATGATATACTACATGTTTGGCACAGGTTAGTTGCTAATCTAGAGATGAATAGCTATAATTAACTTGGTGACTGAATTATAATTGTACAACTGAGTTAGTTGCTTTTATGCAAAATGTTGTCAAGCTACCTCCACTTATAAAGCCTTGCATAATCCTTGGAGTCAATTTGTTTTTGGTTTATGATGGGTAAGTCTAGCTGAGTACCTTCTCGTACTTAGGGTTTTATTCCCATTGTTGCAGATGGTACAATTTATCACGGCTATTGCAAGAATTGCTTATGTCCCACCATGGATGAGGAGTGAGCCCTAAGCAGGCATCTATTATTAATCCTTCTTACATGCTTTTGTGGGAGTGTGATCCTGAGTTGGCACTGTATTTGAACTATGATGGCAAATGTTAGCTTCAAACTTTAATTTGCTTCTGCTACTATTTACTGAACTTGGTTTGTAATAACCATAATTTGTACTCTAATGAATGAAATGTATTTGTGAACCTTATGTAACATGTGACATGTATGTTGAATCATGTATGATCTTGGTTGTATGTTGATGGTTAATCGAGACCCATCGTGGTACTTGACGGACTACGGGGTTTATATGGGCTCAAGTATGACAGTGCGACCGCTTGCGGGCTGCCATTATACTTGTGCTCTTATAAATTGGTCGGTTCTGCTATAGCGTGCTCCACCTCACCCGACCTCTAAGGGCTAGCTAAACCTTGCCCAGCCTCTGAGGGCGGGCTACGCCTCGCCCGACCTCTAGGGATGGGCTCCCCCTCGCTCGACACTGAGGCCATGGGTTCCGCCTCGCCCGACCTCTAAGGGCTGGCTCCGCCTCGCCCAGCCTCTAAGGGTAGGCTCCGCCTTGCTCGACCCTTGGGTTTGCGCTTTGCCTTGCCCGGTCTCTGGGGGGACTCTGCCTTGACTGACCCTGAGGCCAGGGGATCCATCTCACCCAACGGAGACCCATATCGCCGCCAACCACCACTCCAGGTCCAAGCAAATGGGCCTGGGTCAAAGCTCTGACACCAGGGAGGTGATCGGAATGCCCCGATATAACCCATGGCCGTGATGGGCCATACCTAGGGATTCACATCAGGAACAGTGTTGGGCGTACCGGTGCTATTCTGCCTAACCCCTGTACGAGCATTGACAGGCGCGTGAGTTCACCATGATGTCCACCAGGACAGAATGGAGTGCCACGACCAGGAGATGACACCTGCGCATGGCGCTAGTGATGGACAGGGCCACGATGTGGAGTTGTCCCTATTGATGTCTATAGGGTCAGTGGGATCTACGTGATGGAAAAGGACCCGATGATCCTGGAGGACTTATTCTCCTTCTCATTCTCCTCTTTTCCCTCCAATGTAACCCATGCTTTCCCTTGGCCTATAAAAGGGAAAGCAGGGTGTCCCATGAAGGGGACTTGAACCATCGAACCCCGAACCGATTAGAACACACAAGGACATAGCCAGGAAACTACCGAGCTCTCGGCACCCGTTCGCTCCTCTCACCAGAGACTTGGGACCTGTCCCTCTCTTGATCATTTGTAACCCCTACTATGTACTTTCAGTGCTAGTAACATGAGCAGCAGTAATGAACTGGACGTAGGGACATTCTGCTTGAACCAGTATAAACCTCGTGTCCTCTTAGCATACCATCCGAGCCAGACATGCACTATTAGAAATTTACTAGTCGATGGCAACTCGAAACACCGACAGTTGGCGCGTCAGATAGGGCCTTTTACGTGTCTCGACATCCACACAAGGCCTCGGTGGCTAGTCACAATGTTAGCTGGGTCCTGGGTGTGCATGTGCACTTCGGGGACCTAGACTTCATCGTCACAATGGAAGGAGAGTTGGCACAGGCTCCCACCGCCATCCAACCTCTCCACTTGTCCGGCCTCGACACGATCGCCGAGGCACTTGACGAGCTGCAGCTACATGCACCGGAGGCCCACGCCGCCGGGAGCGACCGGCTCCATGGCTTCGACTATGGGAGGTTAGGGCACCAGCTCGGTGCCTTCGTGGGACCCCGATCACCTCAGGAGGACATGTGCCACCTCACCTTCTTGTTCACCAACATCATGATGCAGCTTGCCAGTGGAGAGCCCCTCTTCCCAGAATACCTCATTCGAAGCATCCCGACAGCGCTCCTATTCGGTCTCCGCAACACCATAGAGAACGTTGGCCACCTTGTGGCGCAACATGCGCCTCCATTCCCTACAAACAATGAGTTCGTAGGGATGACCGAATATGTCGCAGAATCTTTCCATGACCTCCTCGTAGAAGAAACAGAGTCACCCTCCACCTCTGACTCTATCAAGGGGAGCCATCACCCTTCTCATGAATGTTTTATGGCAGGTACCCGGGTGGCGGAGCTAGGATCTTGCAGCATTGTATTCCATGCAGAAAAAAGTTATTACACAATGGTCGCACGACGCGTCGAGCACCCATGTGCCCGCACCCATGCCCGTGTCGGAGAGGAAGAAAAAGGCGCCTAGGGTTCTGAGGCGGCGGGAGAAGGCGGTTGGGTGGGGCCGATGGCGGGGCATCACGGCAAAGCTCGCCGGTGCCCTACCCTGGGATTAGGGTGGGCGGGGTCGAGGGGTGGGGGCGGCGGCAAGGGCGAAGACGAGGAGGCTGCCGGTGCACCACCCTATGGTTAGTAGATGGCGGGGCAGAGTGGCGGGGGTGGGAGGTAGGCGGTGAGACTGCTGCTGGCCAGGGCGCCTAAGGAGCAGCCGAGGTGGGGGAGAAAGGGCGTGCGGAGAGAAAGAAGGGCGCACGAGGAGTAAGACGGTCACGTCTTAACTCGTCCATACAAGTGCTAGCTTTCTCCCACAATACAAATATGCTAGTGCTAACACACTTCTTTTTCACATGCATTACAATTTACAAACAGATTGTAAAAAGAAAAAATAAAATTATTTTTAGAATTTCATCACGATATTAAACAAAGTAGCACCCAATAGCATGGACAAATAAATTTGTTTAAATTGCAGCAAACACATAGACATATAGTGCTTCACTCTAAATTTCATCAATTAAGATTGTGAATTGTGATTCATTCTAAATTAGAGGAGATGCGCTGCTCGTCTGCTTGCTGCTGCTAGCCACCGGCCGCTACTGCCTCAGGGCAGCACCGCAGTCCGCAACAGCATCTGCTCTTTGGGATGCAGATGTGCCATCGCTCAGGCCAGTACCGCTGCTAGCTTGGGACACAGTACGTGAGTTGCTAAACAAGAAGCGAAGGGAGCAACGCTGGCCGCTATTGGTCTATTTCTTGTGGCCTTGTGGGCGGATCATCCGTGGGCTTTTGGTCCAATTAGACAGAGGAATGTACATGTATACTATGTATATTTATTTTTCCTTACCAAAATCTTGGGTATTCCATGGCATACAGGGGAATACCCCTAGCGCCGCCCATGGGTACCCCCGAGGGACATGTCGAAAGCATCCATGAGGAGGAGGCTACCTCGACGAACAACCTTGACGATGAGGTCAAGGGGGATACAAGGGATCCACCCCGCTTGTGGATGGAGCAGCTAAAGGCATGGCACCAAGAGCTCAAGGAAGCAGGACTCTAGCTCGAGCAGGAATGCGCGGAGCTCGATCGAGAGATCGAATGCCATGGATAAGGTGGGCGCATGCGTGCCATGGCCCACGATCTAAACCAGAGGATCATCGAGGATGATGAAGCCCTCCCACACTTCACCCGGGCAAGCCAGAACATCGCTGCTGCGGCAGCCTTGTTCTGTGGGCTTTTGGGGCCCATGATGCCTGAGGATCATCGGGCCCATCACGAGATTCGCATGCTACTTGAGCGTGCGGTGGCGCAGCAAGCCGAAAGCTCATTGTCTCGACGATGCGAGCTCGATGCTAGCTAGCGCATGCCCTCAGAGTGACCCAACAAGGATGCATCAGTCCACCAGGCACTGCAACGTGGCATGCTACGCACCGTGGTCCCGGTGCATGAGCATCTCGGCCACAACCGTGATGCGCAACACCCTCAACGCCCATAGGCATACCCATGGTGATGTGGGGGAGGGAGCTAGCTGTGGCTACCACCCTCATCATGGCAGATGCTACGACAGTGGCAAGGACCGAAGCTTGAGCCCTGGCCTACCGAGACCTCAGGCCTTCAGCCAACACATCCTCAATGCTACCTTCCCACCACGGTACCGACCACCAACCAACATCCTGAAATACTCTGGGGAAACGAACCCCAGACTATGGCTCAAGGATTATCGACTTGATTGCCAAGCCAGTGGAGCAGATAATGATGACTTCATTATCTGCAACCTTCCATTGTTCCTGGCCGACTCGGCATGAACATGGTTGGAACACCTTCTGCCCAACAGAATCCAAAGTTGGGCGGACCTGAAAGAGATCTTCATGGGAAACTTCTAGGGCATGTACAAGCATCCTGGGAACCCATGGGATCTCAAAAACTACCGATAGAAGGTTGGAGAAACCCTACATGGGTACATCCGGTGCTTCTCTCGGTAGTGCAACGAGCTGCCTAACATCGCTGATGTCGACGTTATAGGAGCTTTCCTGTCTAGGACCACCTATGAGTCCCTGGTTCACAAGCTAGGATGTAAGGGCCCGTGAATCACCAAGGAGCTCATCGACATCGCCACCAGCCATGCCTCGGGCGAGGAGGCAATCGGAGCGATCTTCGACCATCTCAAAGGCCAAGTGAAGCGGGACAAGGACGTCGGTGAAGGTGCCTCCAACCGTCCCACCAAGAAGAAGAACAAGCAGCGGTGTGAGGGATTGCTCGTGGCTGCCACCGACCACAAGGGGGGCCAGAAGCCCATGGAGGGTACCCTGGACTACTTCGAGAAGCTACTGGAAGGGCCATGCCTGAACCATTACTTCCCCGTCAAGCATCTATGCAAGGACTATGGCCTCATGAAGCGGTTCTTATCCAGAGGCTTCAACAGGGGAGCATGGGAAGGACCCCAAGCTGACCATGGATGATGCCAAGGGGATGGATGGTGGCTTTTCGATGCCAGATGGCTGCCTCATGATCTTTGGAGGGTCGACGGCCTATGACTCCAAGCATCACTAGAAGATTGAGCGATGTGAGGTCTATATGGCCGAACCGGCCGCGCCTGTCTTCCTCTAGTGGTCAGAGTCTGCCATAACCTTTGATCGGACCAACCACTCGGAGAGCACCCGCAACCAGAGATATATCCATTCGTGGTTGATCCGATCATTGGCATGAAGCAGCTCACCAAGGTACTTATGGATGGAGGCAGCGGCCTCAACATCATGTACGCCAAAACACTTGACGCCATGGGCATCGACCGATTGCCCGTCTGACCAATCGGAGCACCTTTCCATGACATCGTGCTTAGAAAGCAGGACATGCCACTTGGACAGATTGATCTGCCCGTCACCTTTAGGGATCTGTCCAATTATAGGACGGAGACCCTCACCTTCGAGGTGGTCGGGTTCCATGGAACCTACCATGTCATCCTAGGACGTCCATGCTACACGAAGTTCATGGCTGTCCCTAACTACACCTATCTAAAGCTAAAAATGTCGGGACTATGCGGGGTCATCACCATCGGCTCCTCCTTCCAGCACGCCTATGAATGCGAGGTCAAGTGCTGCGATCATGCCACGGCAATCGTCGCCTCCAAGGAGCTTGCGGCCATTAGGAAGGAGGTCGCCGAAGAAGCACCTGACCCCAAGCTGTCGGTCGGGTCTTTTGAGCTAGTGGAGGGTGCCAAGGAGGTCCTCATAGACCCCTGCGTCTCTAAGGGCAAAGTGGTGCACATTGGCACCATGCTTTCCTCCGAATAGGAAAGCGCGCTTGTCGGCTTCCTTCGCGCCAACAGAGACATCTTTGCGTGGAAACCCTTGGACATGCCGGGCATTTTGAGAGAAGTCACCGAGCATGCCTTGGAGATGAGGCCAGGCTCCAAGCTGGTGAAGCAGAACCTATGTCACTTCGATGAGGGGATGTTGGCGGCAGAGTTCATCAGGGAAGTATACCTCCTAGAGTGGTTAGACAATCCCGTCCTTGTACGAAAGAAGGGTGGAAAATGGAGAATGTGTGTTGACTACATGGGTCTTAATAAAGCGTGTCCAAAGGATCCGTTTGCTTTGCCATGCATAGACCAAGTAGTTGACTCTACCTCTGGGTGTGAAACCCTTTGCTTCCTTGATGCGTACTCTGGGTACCATCAAATCACGATGAAAGAGTCTGACCAGCTCGTGACATCTTTCATCACCCCATTCAGATCGTTCTGCTATGTCACAATGTCGTTCAGTCTGAAGAACATAGGGGCTACATACTAGTGTTGTATGCTCAAGTGTTTCGGAGACCTCATCGGGTGAACCGTTGAGGCCTATGTGGATGACATCATGGTCAAGTCCAAATGGGCTGACCAGGTCGTAGCCAACCTTGAGCAGACCTTCACAAAACTCTGAGCAAATGGCATTAAGCTCAACCCCGAGAAGTGCGTTTTCGGGGTCCCAAGGGGTATGCTACTTGGTTTCATCATCTCCAAGCGTGGCATCGAAGCCAACCCAGAGAAGATCTCGGCCATCATAAGGATGGGCCCGATTCAGAACATGAAGGGGGTACAGCGAGTTATAGGGTGCCTCGCCGTGCTTAGCCACTTCATCTCACGCCTCGGCGAACAAGGTCTCCCCTCTATCAGCTTCTAAAGAAGGCCAGCCATTTCAAATGGATGCCCGAGGCCTAAGAGGCGCTTGACATGGTCAAACAGCTCCTGACAAAGGCCCTAATCCTGGTTCCTCTGACCAATGGAGAACCGCTTCTACTCTACATTATGGCCACCACGCAAGTGGTCAGCGCCACCCTAGTGGTGGAGCGAGAAGAAGAGGGACACACCCTCAAAGTACAGCACCTCATGTACTTCATTAGTGAGGTCATGTATGATTCTAGGACCCGCTACCCCCAAATCCAGAAGCTCCCTTATGCTGTCCTCATCGCTAAGAGGAAGCTACACCACTACTTCGAGTCACATCCGGTGACGGTCGTGATGTCCTTCCCCCTCGGTGAGGTCATCCAAAACCAGGATGCCATGGGAAGAATCACAAAGTGGGCACTCAAGCTGATGGGACAAGGCATCTCGTCTGCCTCCTAGACGGACATCAAGTCCCAAGTGCTAGCTGATTTTGTTGCATAGTGGACCAAGGTCCAAATGCCACCAGCAGTCATCAACCATGAGTACTAGACAATGTACTTCAATAGATCACTGATGAAGAAAGCCACCGGTGCAGGGCTGGTCTTCGTTTTTCCCCTTGGGGTACGCATGAGGTACATGGTTCACATCCATTTCCCCTCCTCCAACAACGTGGCCGAATATGAGGCACTCATCAATGGCCTACGCATCGCCATCGAGTTAGGTATTCAACGCCTCAACATCTGGGGCGACTCCCAGTTGGTCATCAACCAAGTCATGAAGGAGTCGAGCTGCCACAATGCCAAGATGCCCACATACTACTGAGAAGTCCACCAACTATTGGACAAGTTCGACGGCCTTGAGCTCAATCACATCCCGAGGTGTCTCAACGAGGTGGCGAAGGCGGCGTCTGGCCGAGAGTCGATGCCGATAGGTGTCTTCCCCAGTGATCAGCACAAACCCTTGGTATGCTATGAGGAGCCAGAATAAGCCGGTGATGGGCCACCTGCCATGGGCTCAGGGGCTAACCAACCGTTGGCTCCATCGGACCCCAAGGTCATGGAGCTTAACGAGGATCCAGCGACTAAGCCCGACCCTCTGGCCGACTAGAGGATGCCTTACCTCGACTACCTTCTCTACGATGTGCTGCCGATGAACAAGACAGAGGCTCGACAGCTCGTGTGTCGCGCCAAGTCTTTTGTCCTTGTTGAGGGCGAACTCTACAAGTGAAGCCACACTGGGATCCTACAGCGCCGCATCCCCATCAAACAAGGGAAGCGGTTGTTGAGCGATATCCATGGTGGGATCTGTGGTCACCATGCCACGCATCTAGAACCTTGGTTGGAAACACATTCCATCAAGGCTTCTACTGGCCAACCATAGTAGCTGACACTGAATAGATTGTGCGCACCTGCGAAAGGTGTCAGTACTACGCTCGGCAGACCCACCAACCGGCCCAAGCACTCCAGACGATCCCCATCACATGGCCATTCATAGTCTGGGGGCTCGATCTGGTCGGACCTCTCAAAAAGGGTGCCTAGGGGCTATACCCACTTGCTTTGTCACCATAGACAAGTTTACAAAGTGGATAGAGGCCCGACCGATCTCCATGATCAAGTTCGAGCAAGCCATGTTGTTCTTCCTTGATATCATCCATCGCTTTGGAGTATCAAACTCCATTATCACGGACAATGGCACGTAGTTCACTGGGAAGAAGTTCCTCCAATTCTGCGGTGAATATCACATCTACATCGATTGGGCCACCGTAGTGCACCCCCGCACGAACGGGCAGGTCAAGCATGCAAACGACATGGTCCTACAGGGCCTTAAGCCTACGACCTTCAACTGGTTGAACAAGTTTGGCGAACAATGGGTCGCAAAGCTTCCCACGGTGCTCTGGAGCCTAAGGACGACCCCGTCTATGGTTCTGAGGCTATCCTCCCGACCGACCTCAACTATGGACCACCAAGGGTCAGGGCATATGATGAACAGGGAGCCAAGGCGTCCCTCGAGGATGCCATGGACTAGCTGGATGAAGCGCACGATGTTGCCCTCCTCCGCTCGGCCAAGTACCAGCAAGCGTTGTGCCAGTACCATAGCCATCGAGTGCGGGGTCAGGCCTTCAACGTCGAAGACCTGGTCCTCCACCTTGTCCAGAGCGGCAAGGACCGCCACAAGCTCTCTCCACCATGGGAGGGACCATACGTCATCATGGAGGTGCTCCGACCGGGCACCTACAAGCTCAAGACCATCGACGGTGAAGTCTTCATCAATGCCTAGAACATCGAGCAGCTACGATGCTTTTACCCTTAATAAACACATACTTTCTCTTATTAGTTTCACTATCAAACTCCCCGACCTTTATTGACACCCGACCCCAGCAACGGCGGGGGTCGGGCCTCACTTGGGGGCTAATAAGAGCGTACTTATCTGGTAGACATTCTCTATGCCCGACCCTCTCACGTTAAGGCCCAGAAGCGAGGTTTGCAGAAATGAGACCTATGTCTCGGCAGTTATGGCGCCTTTGCTCACCAGTGTGATTAAAGTTTTTTCCACATCCCGGGCTTTTTTGGCCTTAGTCACAAAAAGTGTCGGTGCGTGTTTATGAGTTTATCCACCTAGCCAACTTTCTCTATGCCCGACCCCCTATCACATTAAGACCTAGGAGCTAGGGTTGTGGGAACAAGCTCTGAGTATAACTGTTCGAACTCCAAGAAACCTATGCCCCAGCGGCTACGACGCCTTTGCTCACCAGCATGATCAGAATTTGCTCACCTGCACCCCAAGCTTTATGACCTTAACGACGGAAAGGGTCGGAATTCACTAACCTTTGTATACAAAAAGGGGAGAAGAGCTAAAAAGCTGCTTGGCTATAACAAAATTTAAGAGCTTGTCCATTTATTACAAGTTCATCGCCTGGCTTATCTGCCTAACTATGTTTTTGGGTGGGATGTTCTCATCCCCTATCTCCACAGGTAAGTCCTGCCCCAGCGGGTAACACAAGTTGATCGAACAGCTTGGCCACTGCCGAGAGATGGGTACAGAGCATCAGGATGCTCTGTGTAGGTTATGCCGACCCCATCATGAATGATGGACCTAGATTCCACTCGAATATGTCCGGTAAGAGCTCCCCGAACCCATCACTCATGCCATCAAGGTAGGTCCTGTGCTAGCAAGTCGCCCTTAATTTATGCATGTTTTCTCTTATCAAATTCATTATCGAGCCCCCAACCCCCACAATGGTAAGAGGTCGGGCCTCACTCGGGGGATGGCAAGAGTATCTATTCGCTATACATTCTTTATGCCCGACCATTTCTCACATTAAAAATTTATAAGCAAGGTGTGTGGAAACAAACTCTGAGTAAAACTGGTTGGACCGCAAGAAACCTATGCTCTAGTGGCTACGGCACTTTTACTCACCAACATGATCAGAGTTTTTATCCCCGCACCTCGAGCTTTAGCCTCTGCCTTCTCAGGAAGGGTTTGGAGGGGCCCACCTATGGAATCTTCATCAAGGAGAGGCCAACAGGTCGCCCAAGTCGATCGAATGGCTCGAACCACTGCTGAGAGACGGATAGGGAGTGGTGGGATGCCCCATGCAGGTTACACTAGCTCTGTCATGAACAACGGATTCAGACCCCACATGGACATATCCGGTAAGAGCTTCCCAAACCCGTCGCTCGAGCCATCGAGGTAACTTTACCGACCCCCACTTTTCTTTTCCATCGCATGATCATTCATTCATCCATTCTCATGCATGCATTCATACATTCATTCATTCATTCATCCATACATTCATCCCATACATCTAAGCATTGCATATGCAATTGCTGCATCATAACGCTTCGTGTCGCATCATGAAGCAATAGTTGTCTCATTCAACATGAGCGGCAACCGATCGAGGTTCGAAGGCCAGCCTCCGAAGGGCTCGAGGCCACCTCATGTCAACTAGAGCCAGGGGAGAAAAACATAGATGGGCCCTAGTGGCCTTGCCCGACCTCGCTCAGAGGCGGACAGGGACATCTAGACCTTTCTTGTTCGATCCTAACCTCGAGCCAAGCCCATAGAATCTCCATCTAGGAGATGCCAGCGGGCCACCTAAGTCACTCTCTGGAGTGACACGGGCATCTGCCGAGAGGCGGGTTAAGGAGTAGTGGAATGCCACATGAGGGCTATGTCGACCCTGTCATCGAATGATGAACCTGGATTTCACTTGGACATGCCCGTTAGCGAGCTCGCCAAGCGCGACATTCAAGCCATCGAGGCAAGTGTCGTTAGCTCTGCCCCTCCGATTGCGAAAACCACAGATAGGGTGACGCATGAAACATGGTCAACCCCCATCGAGCCCCACAGGGCTTGAGGGCTCGAGCAGCCTACCCCAAACTCAGGAATCCAACTGACCGGGGTGCGAAGGACGTCTCGCGAAGGGCTCGAGGCTACCTCACGTCGAACAAAGCTAAGGGAGAAAATGTAGATGAGCCCCAGCGGACTTTGCCCAACCCACTCAGAAGCGGACAGGGTCATCTTGACCTTCTCATTCGATCCTAACCTCGAGTCGAGCCCACAAAATCTCCATCGAGGAGAGGTCAGTGGGCCACCTAAGTCGCTCTCCGGAGCAACACGGGCATCTGCCAAGAGGTGAGTTAAGGAGCAGTGGAATGCTATATGAGGTCTATGCCAACCCTGTCATGAATAATGGACCTAGACTCCACTCGAACATGCCCGATAGCGAGCACACCGAGCGCGTCACTCAAGCCATCAAGGCAAGTAACGTTAGCTCAACCCCTTTGGTTGCGAAAACCATGGATGGGGAGACAATCACAAAGACGAGCCGACCCTCGACCAGACCCCTGCTACGTGTGTGGGCTCAAAGAAAGTTGGACTCACAAGGAGACCAAACACATGGTCACAGAATGATGGCTCAGATCCTAGGGAGGGGGTACGCATGAAAACAAGAGAAGCTTTCTCCTACTAGTTTCGCTATCCTCTCCTTGATCTTTAGTGACACCCGACCCTAGCAACGGCAAGGGGTTAGGTCTCACTCGGGGGCTGATAAGGGTATACATACACCCTTTCTAAAATAGTCGCTGCGCCTAACATCCTTCCTCATGTTAAATCTAGTAGCAAGGTCTGCGGAAACGAACGACTGAGCAAGGCTGGTTGGACTACAAGAAACCTATGCCCTAGCAGCTACGGCACTCTTGCTTACCAGCGTGATTAGAGTTTCCCTCCTACACCTCAAGCTCTACAGTCTTAACAAACTGAAGGGTCGGAATGCATGAACCCCTTTTCACACGTAAAAAGGGAGGAAAAACAAATCCATTCGCTCCAAAACAAAAGAATGGACTTGGTAAAACAAAACAAAATAACAAGTTTGCTTAAATGATACACAAGGGTCGGCACTTGTCCACTGATTACAAGAATGATTGACCAACCTATTGAACTAACTAACCCCTCCAGGGGAGAACTATGCCTTCGATCCTGTCCGCCAGGTCCTGTGAAAGGGGAGCCACCGCCGCTTCCATCTCCTCTAGCTCATGGACTTCATAGCCAGGCGCAAAGCCATGGCTCATCGTCTCCAGATCGATGCTATACCCATAGTGAGAACAAGAAATCATGAAGGATTGATTGACCACGTCGTGAAGGGCATTCCTCTTGAGTTGGCGCACCCACCCCATGATCTCGATGGCATGGGCCATGAGCGAACTGGTCCCCTCTGACCATACCACCTCAAGGTCATTGCAGAATACTTTGAGGGCGGCGCTCAGGATACTGAGCTCGTCGCTCTTTGCCTAAAGATTCCTCCTCGCCTCGGTGAGGTCCACGGCTAGCCCGGTTGAAACGCTTTTGGCCTCTAGCTTCTGGGTCATCGTGTTTCCAAGTTTGGCCTAGAGGGAGCCGACCTTTTGTTGTGCATCATCGCGCTCTAGGTAGGTCTGGTCACACTCACGGAAGGCCTGGTCATGCTCCTCATGAGCTACGCCGTATTCTGAGCGGAGCCTCTCCATGGTTTGGAGTAGCTCATCCTGTTCCTTGCGTAGCCGAGCGACCGCCACAGCATCTAGGCTCGCCTTCTTCTCTAGGGCCGTGAGCTTCTCCTCGGGGCCTAGCTTCAGCCCCCTTTCCTTATCAACCTCAGCCAGAAGGTCAAGGGTCCACTGGCGGGTCTTGATGTCCTTCTAGAGCAGCTCATCCAACTCCTTCCTGACCTTGGTGACTTCCTCATCGTCCCTCCGCGACCTCGTCAACAAGTCCTCGAATGCCTTCTCGGCCACACCCGTGACCAAAGACCACCCGCCTCCATGGCAAGGGGAGTCAGCTCGTCCACCCTCTGCTGGGTGGCAACAAGTTGAGCGGTCACCTCCCCACGTAGCCATGCCTCCTTGATGAGGTGGTCCCAAGTTTCCTTCTATTCACAAAGGAACAGAGACTTCCCCCGGCTATGAGCGATGAGGGATTGAAGGGAGATGATGGTCAGGATACAAAAAATATATAGAGAAAGAAAAGGGCGAGATGCAGGATGAAGCAAATACTCGACCGGAGGGAATGACAATGTCGCGCAATGCACCCTTGACATAGTCCAGGGCTTCCAGCATGGATGCAATCCCCACGTCGAGGCTCTCCCGCTCCATGCTCTTGGTGGCATCATCGAGGGTGAAGAGTGTCGATGTCGGATCCTGCGGATTTGTCCACTAGAGCAAGGGCTCGCCCCATGCAGGTGAGTCACTGCCTATCGACGTCAGCGCCAGGGACGACTCCCAACCGGTCCCAAGTGCCACCAGCCTCTCTGCCACCACCATGACTCCCAGGGACCCCTTGGCCATGTACCCCTCCATCTGGCCCACGCCATGCACTGTCGCTTAGGCCGTCGATGGCGCGGGTCGCGCCGGTGCCTCAGGCGCTGCTGTGGTTGCGCCTGGTCATGACCCGTCTGTCATGACCACTACCACCTCCATCGGCATTAGGGGGTCACAACCGGCTGCTTTGCAACCTCTGAAGGCACCCTTTGAGCCCCCGCGTCCTCCCGTCTTACCGAGGGCACAAGCGCCACCGTGGGCAGCATCAGACCGGCCGAGGACACTAGTGCCACTCCCGCCCAAAACGAGCGCAACACCAACCAATGGTTGCCGCCTCAATTGGAGGGCGACGCTCTTCTTTGGCACCAGCGCCAAAGGATTGCGCTGCCTACAGATGCTACAAGGGACAAAAAGCATAAGTCATGATGAAATCTGACTAAAACAGGAAAAAATAGAGGAACTGATAACTTACCTCAGCGTCATCGGGCGATACATATGTTTGGGGGGTGAACCCCCCTACCTCTGCTCTGTCTCATTGGGGCGAGGCCGTTTCAAGCTCGCACCCTACTCTTGGGCAGAGGGGCTCGCTCCCCTTGACTCTTGGGGTGCGACGGTGGAGCCGCCCACCTCCACCGACATCTTAGGCGCGGTAGCAGAGCTGCCCGCCCTCACTGACTCCTGAGGGAGGCCGACGGTATGTCCCGCCTCCGCCGGCTCCATGAATGAACCCTCCCCTTCGTGGAACGAGAAGGGTCCCAACTCCTACAAGGATGAACCAATACCTATCAGCGCATCCTCATTCTCCAGAATGTCCTACTCGACATCATCGGCTACCTCATCGTCATTGCCATTGTCATCATCATCATCGCTATCGGTGTCCTCCCCCCGTCCCCGCGCCTGTAGCTTCCGCTGCCTCTTCCTCTTCTTGTCCTCCTTCGCCTTCCTCAACCGCTCGTCCTCGGCGTGATTCACCACCCTCATGAATGAATCCCTTGGTAATGGTGCTGGGTGATCCGTGAAGATGAGGTCCCTTGGCTAGTCCCTGTCGCAGAACCGACCAATTTATAAGAACACAAGTACAATGGCAGCCCGCAAGCAGTCACACTGTCATACTTGAGCCCATATAAACCCGGCAGTCTATCGAGTACCATGACGGGTCTCAATAAATGATCCACATACAACCAAGATCGTACATGATTCAACATGCATGTCACACATTACATAAAGTTCACAGATACATTTCATTCATCAGAGTACGGAATAGAGTTATTACAAACCAAGTTCGATAAAGAGTAGTAGAAGCAAATTAAAGTTCGAAAGTAGCATTTGCCAACATAGTTCAAATACAGTGCCAACATATGATCATAGTCCACAAAAGCAAATAGAAGGATTATTAAAGAGGCCTACCCAAGGCTCACTCCTCATCCACGGTGGGATATAAGCAATTCTTGCAATATCCGTGATAGACGATACCATCTGCAACAATGGGAATAAAACCCTGAGTACAAGAAGGTACTCAGCTAGACTTACCCATCATAAACCAGAAATAAATCGACTCCAAGGATTATGCAAGGCTGTATAAGTGGAGGTAGCTTGACAACATTTTGCATAAAAAGCGATTAACTCAATTATACAATTATACTTCGGTCATCAAGTTAATTATAGCTATTCATCTCTAGATTAGCAACTATCTTGTGCCAAACATGTGGTATATCATTTTAAGAGCATACAATAGTAACCATAGTCGGTCTAGTAATTCCTTGTTTATCCGAACCATCACATTCCATAATACAATTACTATGATGTTGGAGCTAGCCAAGTTTCTCACTATCCGGGAGAGACGATGATTCAAATCGATTTCAATCAGCTGGGAATTTATTCCTAACACAAACCCAGGTAGACCAGATCAACGGTCACCTTAGGTCACCTTTGGTATGACTCAAGTGCACATTTTGTAGGTTCGCCCAGCGCCGCATAATTAGGGGCAACTAGCTGCCAGGACGATCAGGACTACCCTGCCCTTGGGCTCACGCCTAGCTCCCCGCACATCCTTACTACCATCCAGAGTATGCACTCTTACAGAGCAGGGCCTAGCTTGAGTTGAGCTACTCAGCTTCGTGGTCAGAACGAGTTATCCGGCTAGCTAAGTGATAGTCATGCATTCAATCTTGTCAAAAGTTCCAACAACGGTACGGTCCTTGATCAGCACAGACGGGATCACATGAGTCCACCTACACATGGACTCCACCCGACCTCCATTTACATTACCCCATGGTTCTTTTCCATGATAGCAAATATAGCCAACTGTGCTTCGGTATCCACCTATATCTCACAACTGACAGGAAATCACCCGACTTCTACCGGTCTAAGCATGGCTAAGCATACATTCAATCCTGGACCTACATAGGGTTAAAGGTGTATATATATGGACAAGGTAGTTCCATGCATCAAGTGTTTCTAGTCAACTCTTATAACCTAATGCATCAATCATAAAGGACTCAAGTAGTATTTTGTAAAACACTAGGAGACTTAGAATGCTCTAGGGCTTGCCTTTGAGAAAGGAGGTGGGGCGGTGATCAGGGCACTCCAGGAGCTCTTCTAGATTCTGCTTCTCTTCTTCGGGAGCTGCAACTTGAGGATTCTCCTGCTGATCCCCTTCCTCTTCTTCGTTGAATTCTAGCAACGTTATCTCCTCGGTCGATCCTATATGCATGATCATGGAATAAGATATTATGAATGTATGTATGACGACACATATAATATGATAAATCATGATGAATGCATCCTCACAAGCATTTTGAACAACATGGTAGTAAGTTAATAACAAGTGCATCCTATTTTACTGAGTAGGTGCATATCTCTTCTTTATTACTTAAGCAAATACATCAGCAATTCATTTACCGAACTTCCAAATAGTAGCTATTTGTTTTCACCATAACTGGAGTTATAAACAATGAAATCATATGGTTGTGGACATTATGGAAATCTTATGAAATTATCTACAACTTTCTTTTAATACTCTCAAAGTGATTCAATAGTTATATAGGTCAAACAAATCAGTCAATCAAATCTATTCGGAAAGTAAGCATTTCAGACAGCAAATTTGTAACAGCTAAAACTCTTAAACCCTATGGCCTATGACTATGAAAATTTAACACAAGGTAGATTAGTACGTTATCTACAACTTTTTATTAACAAGTTTTATAGAAAAAGACCATTATCAACATGAAATCATACACACAACCGAAACTATACATGCAACCATCTATTTGAATTACAAAGCAACAATTAATTAGTTGCATACAATCACCTACTTCTAAGCCTTACTATGAACATCAACAGTTACTAGGCATCACAAGCACTATAGAAAACATCATGGGCAATCACAATTTAATTACTTAAATGCCTTTATTAATTTAATTAAATAATTAGGGGAAATAATAGACATACAATAAATTTGCAAAATAAATTCTCACAAAATTACAGCAGCTTCCTAGTTCTCACAATAGGCTACTGTGAAAATTTCATACCATTTGGACATGTATAGTATCCTATACAAAAATGACAAGCTAGCAAGGCTTATTTTAGCAAAAATAGTAAACCCTATAGAAAAGTGTCAAACAATATATTATATATTTTTCCTAGCTTCATATTAGTGCCATATTACTGTACAAAAATTTGCACAGCAATATATTACATATTTTTATTCCTATAATTTTCCTCAGAAAATGCCATTTATTAATAGATAAATATAAAGATCATATTTCAATCAAGTTTGCTGCAAGTTTAATATTTTTCCTAGCTAGATCATGTCAATACAAGACTAGAAAAATTGGAATCACAATTTTATCACATTTCTAGCTCAAGATATACAATTTACAAGATTGTAAGCATTCAAAAAACATTTATCTAAATACATTTTAATCACTAATAAAAATACAGAAATTGTACAGTTAGCTAAAAATATCATTTTCTAAAGTTAGCTAAAAAATCTCGAAAATAAATAACTCTAAACCCTAACTACAGTCGCTGACAAAGGAGTCCCACCGGTCAGCGGGGTCCACCCGTCAGCGACCAAAAACAGAGCACGACGGTCGGCCGGTGATATGTCGCCGATGGCGAGGTCTCCAGTCAAACCGAACACACCATGGTGATCTACTCACTGAGACGCATCGATTGACCTAAGTGGTGGAGGCGCGGACGCACAGGAGCCACCTCGTCGCCGGCCATGGTGGCACTGCGGCGCTGCGCTGCGGTACGCCGGCCGTTACGGACCACGGCGAGGCCAAGCGAGTAGCGCACAAGCACCACGGTGATGACTCGACCCTATTGCTACTACCTAGGCTAGGCAAGGTGCTCCGACGAGCTGTGCCCGCATGCGCGGTGGCACGGCGGCGAGAGCGCAGCGGCGCGGGTCGTCATGTTCCGTGCCGGCGAAACAACGACTCGCAGTAATGTCATGCCAAAAGCTAGCACACATCCTAGCCAAACCCTAATGCGAGGATGAAGGAGAAATGTGCATGCGAGCCATGCGGTGGCGAGCTCACCGTAGAGGCGGTCATGGGAGCCAGGAGTCCGGCGAGGACGAAAACGGCGAATACGCCCTCACCGAAGCTTATCCGGCCCTACGGTGGTGTCCAGGAGGTGGAGAGGAAGATTGCACAGCTATTAGCAAGACAGAGATGGTGACGGTGTGGTGGTGTGGGTTCTAAGCGATGGCGGAGGGGTGCGGTGCTCGGTGGCGCTCGGCTTTTTCTACGGCAGACGCAAGAGAGAGCGCTGGAGAGTGAGGGAGCGAATGGGAGTGAGTGGAACTAAGGCGCGCGGCTTGTAGATAATGGGTGCTAGCACACCACGGTGAGGGCCCGTCGTCGGCCAGTGGCAGCCACATGGTGGCCAGCTTCTGCGCTCGGTCGGCCACCTCGGTGTGACGCGGCTCGGCCATCAGAGGCGACGCTCGAGCCTGACAGCGCATGTTGACGACATTCATACTCCTAATCCGTGGACCATTAGCACAAACTTCCTAAACCAAAGTTGAAGCCCTATATACCATCTACAATTCCTCTTTTAAGATTAGGGTCTAATTCCCAAAGAATGAGGAGTAAAATCGTCCCAAAGTCGAGCCAATCAAACTGAAAATCGGTATTGACTTAGAAAAATTCTAAGTGTTGAAAAACAGTGGAATGTGGATTTTTTGTGATCCAAATTCAAGCATGTTAGGAGCTGAACTAGCCTATGACCCAAAAATAAAAGTTGTTCCTCTCATCAAATACTACAACTTTTCTTTAGTGAACACATCCATGCAAAGTCTCTATGACATAGTTCAAACTAGGTCAAACATACTACTTTCAAATGATGGCTTACTCTAGAACTATGACTTAGTGACCAAACTAGCCCTAGTCATGAATACCAAAGTTGTTCATAATGACATTCTAAACATGTTTAATGTATTCCTATGGTCACACAAGCATTTCATACATTGGTTACATAAATTACTCCCTAGGTCAACATGCATATCATCACTTAGGAGCTTAATTAGACAAAGTGACCTACATGAACATTGTTCCACTAGTCATCCTAAGTGTAGCTAAGGTGTTTTAGTGACTAACATTACCCACTTGCACTCATTCACACATGATCACATGCATACATACAAGGAAACATAAAATAACAAGCATGTTTCATATGTAAAAGCTTATTTATGAATGCTTGATCAGTATGCTCATGCAATGCAAGTAAAATTATGCAAGCCTAACACCTAGGGTGTTACAGCCCCTCCCCCTTACACAAATCTCGTCATGAGATTTGCAAGACCTACCATTCTTGGAAAAAGGTGGGATAAGCCTCACGTAAATAATCCTCTCGTTCCCATGTGGCATCTTGTTCACTGTGATTATTCCACACCACCTTATAGACCTTAATGACCTTACTCCGTGTTACTCTTTCCATCTCTTCTAACACTCAGATTGGTTTCTCCTCATAGGTCAAATCCGATTGGAGCTTAATGTTGAAGGGTGCAATGGCTTCCTTAGGTATGCAAAGACATTTCTTCAACTGAGAAACATGGAAGACATTGAATTTTGCACTCATCTCTGGTGGAAGTTGTAACTTGTAAGCGACCTTCCCTTTCTGTTCAGTAATCTTATATGGCCCTACATATCTAGGTGCAAGCTTTCTTTTCACTCCAAATCTCTGTACTCCCTTCATGAGTGATACTTTTAAGTATACATAATCTCCCACTTCAAAAGTCAGTGGTCTTCTTATTTTATCAGCATAACTCTTTTCTCTTGATTGTGCTGCTTTCATAAGATGTTGGATAATGCGCACTTGCTCTTCAGCTTCAGTGACAAACTCTATGCCAAAGTATCTTCTTTCGCCGGGCTCAATCCAATTCAATGGAGTTCTACATTTTCTACCGTACAAGGCTTCAAAAGGAGCCATCTTGATGCTTGCTTGATAACTATTGTTGTAGAACTCGGCCAAAGGTAGCCATTTCTCCCATGAACCCTTGGAAGATATAACACAAACTCTCAGTAAATCTTCTAGGATTTGATTTACTCGCTTAGTCTGTCCAAAAGTTTGTGGATGGTATGCTGAGCTTCTGATTAGTTTAGTCCCCAAGGCCTGGTGCAAGTGTTCCCAAAAATGAGCTATAAATTGTGGTCCCCGATCTGAGATTATGGTCCTGGGTATTCCATGTAGTCTCACAATCTAGGAAACATACAGCTCAACATACTTCACCGCGTGATATGTTGTGTTAACCGGTATAAAATATGCTGACTTGGTGAGACGATCTACAATGACTCATATGAAATCATGACCTTGCTGTGTCATTGGAAGGCCTATGATAAAGTCCATACTGATTTCCTCCCATTTCTAGCCTGGAATAGATAATGGATGAAGTAATCCGACAGATTTCAAATGAACGGCCTTTACTCTACTGCAATTATCGCACTTAGCGACATAGGCGGCGATTTCCTTCTTCATCTTGGTCCACCAAAAATGGGTTTTCAAATCTTGATACATTTTACTACTACCCGGATGGATAGACAACTTGAACGAATGTGCTTCATCTAAAATTTGATTTTTAAGCTCACGGTCTTTCGGTACCACAAGTCGGTCCTCAAACCATAGCACACCTCTTTCATCTAATCTGAAATTCTTGGTTTCTTGTTCTTGCATCTTTTTCTTGATGTGAAATATACCTACATCTGTCTTTTGCAGTTCTATGATTTTTCTCTCAAGTGAACAACTACTGCAAGTTCTAAATCATGTGTAGGGTAATTGACTTCATGTTTCCTCAACTGCCAAGAAGCATAGGCAATAACTCTTCCTTCTTGCATGAGCACACACCCCAAACCTATACCCGATGCATCATAGAACACATCGAAAGGCTTTTCAATGTCGGGTTGTGCTAAAATAGGAGTTGTAGTTAACAGTAGCCCTGGGCATTTGGTACTACCGAACCGAACCGAACCGAATCCTTGGTTCCTCGGTTCTTCAATTCCTAGGAAAGTCGATACCAATCGGTTCTTCCAAAAAATCGGTACCGACGAAGTTCGGCTTTGGTTAGTTCGGTTTGGTTCCGGTTCCAAACCAAACTAACCAAACAACTCTGGCTTCCAAAAAATCAGCGACTCAGGAGGGCGCGCCGGACTCTAGGCGTGGATGCGGCGCCGCGGGAGGTCGGCCGTCGTAGGGGGGCGCCGAGACTCTGGGTCTCCGGGAGGTGGGAGTTTGGTTCCTCGGGTAGTTCGGTTAACCGAGGGGAGGAACCGAATTAACCGAACAAATTTTGGTTCTTAGGAAATGGGAACCAAACAGGGAACCGAGATTTCGGTTCTCGGTAAATTCGGTTCGGTTCTCGATTTTTTTCGGTTTGGTTCTTGGTTCTCAGTAAAATTTGCCCAGGCTTGGTTCACAGGGTCCTTAGGGTGTGAAAAGCTGCTTCACACTCTGGTGTCCAATTGAACTTCTTAGCTTTCTGAAGTAGCCTAGACATGGGCTTAGCTATCTTGGAGAAATCTGGAATGAAACGACGATAATATCCTGCTAACCCTAGAAAACTCTAAACTTCATTAATCGAAGTCGATGCCTTCCAATCCATGACCTCTTGTACTTTAGATGGGTCTATAGAAATTCCATCCCTCGATAAGACGTGACCTAAGAAAGGTACTTTACTCAACCAAAATTCACATTTGCTAAACTTTGCATATAACTTATGTTCCCTCAATCTGGACAGAACAATTCTCAGATGCTCTGTATGATCTGCCTCATTCTCTGAATAAATTAAGATATCATCGATAAACACCACCACGACCTTGTCAAGCTCGGGCATGAATACCGAATTCATCAAGTACATGAAGTAGGCAGGAGCGTTCATTAGTCCAAAAGACATGGCTAAATACTCGTACAAGCCGTACCTAGTGGAGAAAGAAGTTTTTGGTATGTCCTCTGTCCTGATGTTTATCTGATGATAGCCTGACCTCAAGTTAATCTTGGAGAATACCTTTGCTTTTGCCAACTGATCGAACAAGATATCGATACGAGGCAAAGGATACTTGTTTTTTATGGTCATGGCATTAAGTGGCCTATAATCCACACACATTCTCAAGGACTTGTCCTTCTTCTTCACAAACAAAGCTGGACATCCCCATGGAGATGAACTAGGTTGAATGAGACCTTTGTCCAATAGTTCTTGCAACTGAATTTTAAGTTCGGCTAGCTCATTTGGTGGCATCCTATAGGGTCTTCTTGAGATAGGTGACGTACCTGGAACTAACTCAATCTTGAATTCCACATCCCTATCAGGTGATAAACCTAGTAACTCATCTGGGAATACATCAGGAAATTCACAAACCACTGGGATATCACAAAGGATAGTGGCTTGGATAGCACAAGATAAGTTCTGGAGTTCAAAGTTTCAGGAAAGTGGTACTAGAAAAGCATTACCTCCCTTTGGTTCTCTCAACATAATTGTATGAGTGCTAGTGTCAATGAGAACACCATGATCTCTCATCCAATTAATGCCTAAGATTACACTTATGGATAATCTGGGCAATACTATCAGATCCGTTGTATACTCCCTCCCTTGTATAGAGATGAGCACATTTCTAACCATCTTATTTGTAGAGATAGTAGCCCTAGCTGAACTTATACTATAACCACCCTTGCTTACCTCAATTACTTTCTGATCATGTCTAGATGCAAATGCTTGGCTCATAAATGAATGAGAAGATCTCGAATCAAATAAAACAATGGCGGGATGCTTGTTAACAAGAAACATACTAGCAGTGACAACCTCTCCTATGGGCACCTCTTCAATAGCGGTGTAGTGCACGTACCCAGGACGTGCTTTTGGATTTGCCTATCTCTGATTGTTCTAGTTCTGATTGTTGTTCTTCTTAGGGTAGGGGCACTCTTTGGACCAATGGCCCAACTAATTACAGTTGAAGCAGGGTTGGTTGCTCTTGGGTCCTATGGAGCTTCCTTGCCCTCCATTCCCCTTGGGTAAGGCAATGGTGAACGCCTTATGGAGCACCTTCTGAGGTTGGCTGTTCTGAGCTTTTGGTGGAGGAGGTCGGAACTTGGGTGCTGGTGGTCGAAATTATGGCCTAGCTGCCACTGGAGCTCTAGACTATGAAGATCCTGAGGCACCTGCCTTAGCTGCCCTCTTGCTGCTCTTTGCTACTGCATGCAGATTGTTGTGGTTCTCCTGAGTCAATGCATCACTGATGAACTCATTGTAGGTAGTGCACTTGGAGTTGGCGATAGTCTTCATCAACTTAGTGCCAAGATCTCTCTTGAAGCTCTCTATCTTCTTTTCTTCGGTGTCAACGAAACTTGGGGCATACTCAGTAAGGATCTTAGTCCCTTGTGTGAGCCTCATGAACTCCGCTGCCTTCATATGCATCAGCCCTAGGGGAATGTGATGTCCCCTAAAGGCTAATTTGAATTGCTCCCACGTGACCTGTGCATTGGCAGGTAGAGAGGACAGGAAATGGGTCCACCAAATCTCGGCCGGTCCCTACAACTGATGGGATGCATACTTTGCCTTCTGGTGTTCGGTGACCCTCAGCAAACAGAACTTTTGCTCAATAGTGTTGAGCCACTCATCCGCCTGGAGTGGTTCCTCGGCCACCTTGAAGATAGGAGGCTTGGTATCAAGAAAATCCTTGAAGGTGTTGTACTAGTTTGGCTCAGGCCCCTGTTGCTATGGGCAGGCACGAGCAATGTTCTATGCAATGAGGCATAGGGCTTCCTCCATAGTCCTCTGACTTCCCAAGAACTAGGAAAAGAACTCATTAGCAGATGGTGGTGGTGGTGGTGGTAAGTCACCGTCATTGCCCTCTTGGCTGCTGCTTGCTCCGGCATGGGTGCGAGTCATCTACAAAGTTGCAACAATAAGTGATTATTGGATAATGACAAGAGATTGCAGATGAATTGTATAATCATGCCAAACTGAAATTACTAGAGAGAATCTTAAATTCATACAATAAAATAGAGGCACAATAATTCATTCTCTCAACATGACATCACCAATTTGATCACTGATCGGGCTCGCAGCGTGTTAATATACAAGTCATAATCACTAGTAAGATGAAACTAGAATTTCATTAACGTTCTCACCACGTGAAATAACATGCAAAGTACCAATATTACATGAAGGTTCAACCAAAATTACCAAACTTCAACTACAAGACATTACATAAATAGCGAAGATACATCTAGCATTTCCACTAGTCGCTAGGCAAATCTAATCTTCATTATGATCACTGTCAAGGTCAAAGATAGGATCATCCCCATCCTCTGGCTCCACTTCTTCCTCGTCCCAACCATCATCTTCCACTAACATATCTGGATCTTCGTCATCAAGGATCGGGTGCAATTGGTTGTTCAGATAATGCACCTCATGCTGAAGACCCATCACCACATGCTGGGCCTGTGCAAGCTGCCGGTGCAAGTCCCTCTTAGCACGGTCCTGCATGGTGCTCACGGCACGGGTTCTATCTCGTTCTGCTTCTGCTACATCGGCATGGTTGTTTGCTAGGTTTTGCTGGCGCATAGCTGTGGATGCCTCGGCACGGGTGGCCTCCAGCTGCTCCCGCAGTCCTGCTAGCATTGCTTGATCATCTGCTCTTGCTCCTTGTGATGTAGACTAGGCCCGATCTTCCGAAAGGTATGATAGCGTCGATTGGTGGAGACTCGACGTTCATGATCTAGGCTTCGAACCAAGACTGATTCGGACCCCCGCAACCATTACACCACTGCTCCGTTGGTTATCAACCACGCGAACGCTATTGACCTCGCCGAGAAGGCTTTCCTGCAAGCGAATCGAGAACACAAGCAAGAATGGGATAAACGCAATCTGAAATTGCAAATAGATATGAGTCTTATGAAAACAAGAAGGAGTTCAAGTCTTTATTCGAAAGGACTAATCGCCACAGGCGAACAAGATCAAGAACTGGGGCCCTGGTTCACAGCAAACGACCTAGGCGGCGACACTTGCAGCCAAACGATATCTGTTTCATGAGGAAATAAAGAACTAAACAAAACCCAAACCCTAAGAGAGTGACGGCTGCTATTTATAGAGTCTTGGGCGTAATCCCCTGGACGCGCCCCCTAATGGGCCTAAACACGATACACGGTCCAACGGACCAAAAAACGGTGTCGCAGCACCCTGGCAGATTCTGGATGCTGAATTGTTTCGACGATTCCCGTTGATTCCGAAGAGCTTTTGATGTGAGACTGCTTGGATTGGATTCCTTATCAAATTAGCTTTCCATACATATGTGGATCATCGAAAACGGAGTCCGTATGCGTCCTGGGTGACCAGTTTAAGGCAGACTGGTCATAGAACCCGAGATGGGCTCGAACTTGATTTGGGCCTCCACCTTGGTGACTCAAACCGGATGAGCTTCGGGCCTCCTTCTCGGTTAGGACACCCTCGCTGATCTCCTTGATCTCCATATGGTTCTCCAAGCATGGTCATATGTATGTAGGTCATGTCCTCATCATCCTCCCTTTCTTGATGAAAAGCCGTCCTCGGCGTCGATTTTGTTTGGAGTCGATCCTGCACAACTTGAGGACAAACGAGGTTTCCAAAATAATGAGAATGGACAATGTTGTGAGAAAGAATATGACCACATATCTAGGTTTGTAGCATGTGTTGTCCTACAGACATGTAGTCTGCTCGATTGAAATACACACGATCTTTGCCAATACTATCCTGCAAAAGATTAGTACTAACAAGAACCATATGCTCCCATTCTTTGGATTCAACTTGTGTTCGAAAAGCAAAACTAGAGGAATATGGCATAACAACAGTGTTGATTTTACTGTCCTCTAGTTGATCATTACTTTGTACAACAAAAGGAGAATTCAGATTTGTACAAATGTAAACTCGTTGTATCAAATATTGTTCTTGGTTGTTATATTTGCCAAAAACATGATATGT